>NC_090831.1:91481822-91741822 GCF_028021215.1 Eschrichtius robustus
CATGTATTCCATAATGTGAAAGCTTGAATCCTGGAATAACAAATGTGCTTAACTACCCATGGCGTACCACCAGGAACATTATTTTGACACATGTATGAAAAGTGGAAGTACAAATTGCTCTGGCACGAGGAGGATACTCCATCTCTCCTAGAAGTTAACAGTAGATGACTTCAGTACAACTGGTCAGGGAGTCACTTTTTAGTAATTCTCCAGAGTCCTTGGCATTAGTCAGAAATTATCTTTTCTTGTAGTGTCATTTCTAAAGCACCTGCAGCTCTACTGAAACTTGGAGCCTTATTATAGATTGGGTTCATTAGGTAGAAAAAAATATTAACAGCTACAGTATTTCTTTTGGTTAAATAAGAATAAAGTTCAGTCCATTAGTATTTTCCACCACTCCCATACAACACTCACAGTGCCCAGATGCTATGAAAATAATAATTCCACTCTGCTCTGGAAATAGAAGCATTTATAAAATTGTGGAAATAATTGTTATTTACTTAAGAGGTTGTTAGGAGGCCTAGCACTCAGGAAAGAAGGTATGTGCTCATGTTAATGAACTGTACAGAAGTATGCAAACTTCAGGCTTAAATGCAGTTCTACTTCTTCCACAGATAGTTGCATATAAAAATCCTAAAATGTTTGTCAGTTGTCTATTGTATTTGGTCCAAAGGACCCTGGTAGTAAAAATTGATGCCAAAGTTATAAATTACGTTTAAATAAACACAGTAGAAACATATACACAAGATATAAAACCCTCAATCAACTTGGAGCTTGCTATAATTTATCATATTTTAGAAGGTTATTTTAATATAATTTACGTGAACCATCTAAATCTGTTTGACATATTCATATCCCTAGGAGAAGACTTTAAAAATTAAATGACTTGGGACTTCTCTGGTGGCACAGCAGTTAGGAATCTGCCTGCCAATGCAGGGGACACAGGTTTGAGCCCTGGACCGGGAAAGTCATGCCACAGAGCAACTAAGCCCATGTGCCACAACTACTAAGCCTGCGCTCTAGAGCCCGTGAGCCACAAATACTGAAGCGCAAGAGCCTAGAGCCCGTGCTCCGCAACAAGAGAAGCCACTGCAATGAGAAGCCCGCGCCCCACAATGAAGAATAGCCCCTGCTCGCTGCAACTAGAGAAAGGCTGCGTGCAGCAACGAAGACCCAACGCAGCCAAAAATAAATAAATTTATTAAAAAAAAAATTAAATGACTCAAAACCTGTAATAAACGTTTGAAGCTTTAAAATGTCATTTTTCTCCTCTTCACTTACTCTGTTGTTTGGGTTAGGCTGAGGGGACCACAGAAATTAGAAAGACTCTGGTCGAAAACCGTGTCCTGTTTTATATTCTTCAAGCAGGATTTAGAATTATGAAAAATTCTACCACCCATTGTGAGAATACAAGGTGGCCCTGGTGATTCAGATGTATAATATGAGCAAGCCATGTGATTTCTTGCTAAATTCTGGATGTAATGATTTTCTCATCAGTTTGATAGTCAAGACTTTCATTTAATGTGTAACAGGGTAGAAGTTGTAAACTGGTGGAATTGGACTGATTTTCTGATTTGCCCCATTGCATGGCACAGTCAACAGATTAATTGTGTCAGAGTTTCAGCATTCCAAATCTTCACCTGGGAAGAGGCAAGCCTGGGGCAGTTGCTATGGTGACCATGCCCATGGCTAGGCCCCCAGGCATAAACACACTGCCCCACCAGTAACCATCTCTTGAATTTTAGTTCTTTGACTATAGTAAGGACAAAGAATACATAAATGATGAATCATTTACTGATCATGAATCAACTTTACCCGATGAAGAAACAATGAATATAACTATTATTCTAGATTTTATTCTCAAGAATAAGTAATTCTTGTACTAATGGAGAAAATTTTGATTGCTTGACCATAAATACAAGAAAAAGATAAGTTCCTGTTATAAAGTACCATTTTGAGAATTAATTAAAAGAAAGCATTTGATAGGGTCACTTACCAGCAAATTACCTTTCCATATAAAATCAAAGTACATGTGCATTTGGTGTCATTAATACCATGAATAAAGAAAAACAAATAGAAGATAAACTTTCAAAAGAAAAAGAAAATAGAAAATGAACTCATACAAAATGAATTCTTGAATACAGATATTACCTGAAAGTAGGCTTTACTATCATTTCACTTTTAAGGAAGATTCTACCTTTTGATTACTAGTGTAACCAAGTAGGACCATGTGGGGCCTTCCTGGGACAGACCCCTCCCCCATATCCTCTGTATACCTAGATAACAGTATCTGATGCACATTTCCTGAGTTGTTTTATGGATGCTAAAACCTCCACCAAATGGAAGAATTAACTACTTGATGACTGTGAGCACATAGCCCCCAGGTCTATTAGAGCCTAAGGATTGATAATGTTAACACCGGTGACACCGCCCTGTTACCTCACCATGAAGCAATTAGAGTATTGTGCATAAGCTGATCACACACCCGGGGATTCCCCTCCCTCATTTGGCCTTTAAAAATGCTTTCCTGGCTCACTCCTTCTTGTGAGAGCACCAGAATCACAACTAACTGCTGAACAATCATCAACAGGAAGACACTGGAACTCACCAAGAAAGATACCCCACATCCAAAGACAAAGGAGAAGCCACAATGAGACGGTAGGAGGGGAGCAATCACAATAAAATCAAATCCCATAACTGCTGGGTGGGTGACTCACAAACTGGAGAACACTTATACCACAGAAGTCCACCCACTGGAGTGGAGGTTCTGAGCCTCACGTCAGGCTTCGCAACCTGGGGGTCCAGCAACAGGAGAAGAAATTCCTAGAGAATCAGACTTAGAAGGCTAGTGGAATTTCATTGCAGGACTTTGACAGGAATGGGGGAAACAGAAACTCCAGTCCTGGAGGGCACACACAAAGTAGTGTGCGCATCGGGACCCACGGGAAGGAGCAGTGATCCAACAGGAGACTGAACCAGACCTACCTGCTAGGGTTGGGGGGTCTCCTGCAGAGGCGGGGGGGGGTTGTGGCTCACCATGGGGACAAGGACACTGGCAGCAGAAGTTCTGGGAAGTACACCTTGGTGTGAGCCCTCCCAGAGTCCTCCATTAGCCCCACCAAAGACCTGAGTAGGCTCCAGTGCTGGGTAGCCTCAGGCCAAACAACCAACAGGGAGGGAACCCAGCCCCACCCATCAGCAGAGAAGAGGATTAAAGTTTTACTGAGCTCTGCCCAACAGAGCAACACCCAGCTCAACCCACCACCACTGCTGCCCATCAGGAAACTTGCACAAGCCCCTTAGATTGCCTCATCCACCAGAGGGCAGACAGCAGAAGCAAGAAGAGCTACAATTCTGCAGCCTATGGAAGAAAAACCACATTCACAGAAAGACAGACAAAATGAAAAGGCAGAGGACTTTGTCCCAGATGAAGGAACAAGATAAAACCCCAGAAAAACAACTAAATGAAGTGGAGATAGGCAATCTTCCAGAAAAAGAATTCAGAATGATGATAGTGAAGATGATCCAGGACCTCGGAAAAAGAATGCAAGCAAAGATCGAGAAGATGCAAGAAATGTTTAACAAAGACCTAGAAGAATTAAAGAACAAACAAACAGAGATGAAAAATACAATAACTGAAATGAAAAATACACTAGAAGGAATCAATAGCAGAATACCTAAGGCAGAAGAAAGGATAAGTGACCTGGAAGACAGAATGGTGGAAATCACTGCCATGGAACAGAATAAAGAGAAAAGAATGAAAGAAATGAAGACACCCTAAGAGACCTCTGGGACAACACTAAATGCAACAACATTCATATAATAGGGGTCCCAGAAGGAGAAGAGTGAAACGACCCGAGAAAATATTTGAAGAGATTATAGTCAAAAACTTCCCTAACATGGGAAAGGAAATAGCCACCCAAGTGCAGGAAGCACAGAGAGTCCCAGGCAGGATAAAGCCAAGGAGAAACGTGCCGAGACACACAGTAATCAAATTGACAAAAAGCAAAGACAAAGAAAAATTATTGAAAGCAACAAGGGAAAAACGACAAATAACATACAAGGGAACTCCCATAAGGTTAACAGCTGATTTCTCAGCAGAAACTTTACAACCCAGAAGGGAATGGCAAGATATATTTAAAGTGATGAAAGGGAAGAACCTACAACCAAGATTACTCTACCCAGCAAGGACCTCATTCAGATTCGACAGAGAAATCAAAAGCTTTACAGACAAGCAAAAGCCAAGAGAATTCAGCACCAGCAAACCAGCTCTACAACAAATGCTAAAGGATCTTCTCTAAGTGGGAAACACAAGAGGAGAAAAGGACCTACAAAAACAAACCCATAACAATTAAGAAAATGATAATAGGGACATACATATCAATAATTATCCTAAACGTGAATGGATTAAATGTTCCAACCAAAAGACACAGGCTCGCTAAATGGATACAAAAACAAGAGCCATATATATGCTGTCTACAGAAGACCCACTTCAGACCTAGGGACATATACAGACTGAAAGTGAGGGGATGGAAAAAGATATTCCATGCAAATGGAAATCAAAAGAAAGCCGGAGTAGCAATTCTTGTGTCAGATAAAATAGACTTTAAAATAAAGAATGTTACAAGAGACGAGGAAGGACACTACATAATGATCAAGGGATCAATCCAAGAAGAAGATATAACAATTATAAATATATATGCACCCAACATAGGAGCACCTCAATATATAAGGCAACTGCTAACAGCTATAAAAGAGGAAATTGACAGTAACACAATAATAGTGGGGGACTTTAACACCTCACTTACACCAATGGACAGATCATCCAAACAGAAAATTAATAAGGAAACACAAGCTTTAAATGACACAATAGACCAGAGAGATATAATTGATATTTATAGGACATTCCATCCAAAAACAGCAGATAACACTTTCTTCTCAAGTGCGCACATAACATTCTCCAGGATAGATCACATCTTGGGTCACAAATCAAGCCTCAGTAAATTTAAGAAAATTGAAATCATATCAAGCATCTTTTCTGACCACAACGCTATGAGATTAGAAATCAATTACAGGGAAAAAAAAGTAAAAAACACAAACACATGGAGGCTAAACAATACGTTCATAAATAACCAAGAGATCACAGAAGAAATCAAAGAGGAAATCAAAACCTACCTAGAGAAAAATGACAATGAAAACACAATGATCCAAAATCTATGGGATGCAGCAAACACAGTTCTAAGAGGGAAGTCTATAGCAATACAAGCCTACCTCAAGAAACAAGAAAAATCTCAAATAAGCAATCTAACCTTACACCTAAAGGAACTAGAGAAAGAAGAAAAAACAAAACCCAAAGTTAGTAGAAGGAAAGAAATCATAAAGATCAGAGCAGAAATAAAAGAAACAGAAACAAAGAAAACAACACAAAGATCAATAAAACTAAAAGCTTGTTCTTTGAGAAGATAAACAAAATTGATAAACCACTAGCCAGACTCATCAAGAAAAAGAGGGAGAGGACTCAAATCAATAAAATTAGAAATGAAATAGGAGAAGTGACAACAGACACCACAGAAATACAAAGCATCCTAAGAGACTACTACAAGCAACTCTATGCCAATAAAATGGACAACCTGGAAGAAATGGACAAATTCTTGGAAACTTATAACCTTCCAAGACTGAACCAGGAAGAAACAGAAAATATGAACAGACCAATCACAAGTAATGAAATTGAAACTGTGATTTAAAATCTTCCAACAAACAAAAGTCCAGGACCAGATGGCTTCACAGGTGAATTCTATCAAATATTTAGAGAAGAGCTAACACTCATCCTTCTCAAACTCTTCCAAAAAACTGCAGAGGAAGGAACACTACCAAAGTCATTCTATGAGGCCACTATCACCCTGATACCAAAACGAGGCAAAGATACTACAAAAAAAGAAAATTACCGACCCATAACACTTATGAATATAGATGCAAAAATCCTCAACAAAAGACTAGCAAGCAGAATCCAACAACACATTAAAAGGATCATACACCATGATCAAGTGGGATTTATCCCTGGGATACAAGGACTCTTCAATATATGCAAATCAATCAATGTGATATGCCATATTAACGAACTAAACAATAAAAACCATATGATCATCTCAATAGATGCAGAAAAAGCTGTTGACAAAATTCAGCACCCATTTATGATAAAAACTCTCCAGAAAGTGGGCATAGAGGGAACCTACCTCAACATAATAAAGGCCATATACGACAAACCCACAGCAGACATCATTCTCAATGGTGAAAAACTGAAAGCATTTCCTCTGAGATCAGGAATGAGACAAGGATGTCCACTCTCACCACTATTACTCAACATAGTTTTAGAAGTCCTAGCCACGGCAAACAGAGAAGAAAAAGAAATAAAAGGAATACAAATTGGAAAAGAAGAAGTAAAACTGTCACTGTTTGCAGATGACATGATACTATACATAGAGAATCCTAAAAATGCCACCAGAAAACTACTAGAGCTAATCAATGAATTTGGTAAAGTTGCAGGATACAAAATTAATGCACAGAAATCTCTTGCATTCCTATACACTAATGATGAAAAATCTGAAAGAGAAATTATGGAAACACTCCCATTTACCATTGCAACAAAAAGAATAAAATACCTAGGAATAAAGCTACCTAGGGAGACAAAAGACCTGTATGCAGAAAACTATAAGACACTGATGAAAGAAATTAAAGGTGATACCAACAGATGGAGAGATATACCATGTTCTTGGATTGGAAGAATCAACATTGTGAAAATGAGTATACTACCCAAAGCAATCTACAGATTCAATGCAATCCCTATCAAATTACCAGTGGCATTTTATACAGAACTAGAACAAAAAATCTTAAAATTTGTATGGAGACACCAAAGACCCCGAATACCCAAAGCGGTCTTGAGGGAAAAAAATGGAGCTGGAGGAATCAGATGCCCTGACTTCAGACTATACTACAAACCTACAGTAATCAAGACAATATGGTACTGGGACAAAAATAGAAATACAGATCAATGGAACAGGATAGAAAGCCTAGAGATAAACCCATGCACCTATGGTCAACTAATCTATGACAAAAGAGGCAAGGATATACAATGAAGAAAAGACAGTCTCTTCAATAAGTGGTGCTGGGAAAACTGGACAGCTACATGTAAAAGAATGAAATTAGAACACTCCCTATCACCATACACAAAGCTAAACTCAAAATGGATTAGAGACCTATATGTAAGTCGGGACACTATAAAACTCTTAGAGGAAAACATAGGAAGAACACTCTTTGACATAAATCACAGAAAGATCTTTTTTGATCTACCTCCTAGAGTAATGAAAATAACAAAAATAAACAAATGGGACCTAATGAAACTTAAAAGCATTTGCAAAGCAAAGGTAACTACAAACAAGATGAAACGACAACCCTCAGAATGGGAGAAAATATTTGCAAACGAATCAACAAAGGATTAATCTCCAAAATATGTAAACAGCTCATGCAGTTCAATATTAAAAAAAACAAACAGCCCAATCAAGAAATGGGTAGAAGACCTAAATAGACATTTCTCCAAAGAGGACATACAGACGGCCAAGAAGCACATGAAAAGTTGCTCAACATCACTAATTATTAGAGAAATGCAAATCAAAACTACAATGAGGTATCACCTCACACCAGTTAGAATGGGCATCATCAGAAAATCTACAAACAACAAATGCTGGTGAGGGTGTGGAGAAAAGGGAACCGTCTTGCACTGTTGGTGGGAATGTAAATTGATACAGCCACTATGGAGAACAGTATGGAGGTTACTTAAAAAACTAAAAATAGAATTACTATCTGATCCAGCAATCCCACTACTGGGCATATACCCAAAGAAAACCATAATTCAAAAAGACACATGCACCCCACTGTTCATTGCAGCACTATTTACAATAGCCAGGTCATGGAAGTAACCTAAATGCCCATCGACAGACGAATGGATACAGAAGATGTGGTATATATATACAATGGAATATTACTCAGCCATAAAGAGGAACGAAATTGGGTCATTTGTAGAGATGTGGATGGACCTAGAGACTGTCATACAGAGTGAAGTAAGTCAGAAATAGAAAAACAAATATCGTATATTAATGCATATATGTGGAACCTAGAAAAATGGTACAGATGAACCGGTTTGCAGGGCAGAAGTTGAGACACAGATGTAGAGAACAAATGTATGGACACGAAGGGGGGAAAGTGGTGGGGGGTTGGGGGGTTGGGTGTGATGAATTGGGAGATTTTGATTGACATGTATACACTAATATGTATAAAATGGATAACTAATAAGAACCTGCAGTATAAAAAAATAAATAAAATTAAATTAAAAAATTTAAAAAAATAAAAATGCTTTCCTGAAACCCACGGGGGAGTTTAGGTTTTTGAGCACTAGCTGCCTGGAATCCTTGTACAGGGCCTTACAATAAACGCTGCACTTTTCACCACAACCCGATGTCAGTAGATTAGCTTTATGGTGTGCAGGCAAGTGGACCCAAGTTTTGTTCAGTAATACTAGAACATTTAAAAATAATTCACCAAGCCTGCTATATTTAATCATTCCTTTTCCTAAAGTAAAGTTTATCAAATAAACTTCACACATAAATATTTTGGCCACAGTTAATATTTGGCTAATAACTGAAATATACTGTTAACACATTGTTAATTTGGTCTATATTGTGACTCAAAAGATCTCATTTTTTAATTAGAACACTATTTTTTTATCACTATAACATTACAGTCTTTATTTAAGCTATCCTTTGAGGAAGACTGAAACCGATTTCCCAGAATTTAGGTTAATGAGAGCTCCATATCCCAGTGCACTGCAGATTACTCCACATTGTGGCCTTCTTTCTAGCGATTGACAACAGAAGTGCAGATTCACACTTGCCTAGGAATAGTCCCCCCTGGATGGATGTACAAGGGAATTAAAAGCCTACCCTTTTCAGTGGCTTTAAGGTAGCATTCAGCTCACCTTGTCACTTGGTGGCAAGTTTACCTAATTGATTCTTATGTGTGACAAAGTAACAGTTCACAGGATTATTTTAAATTCTGTCTTCTAAAAGTTTTTTCCCCTCACTTTGTGATTTCACATGGAACACTGCTTTATTTGAACAGTCAGACTTTATCAGCATGAAGCCAGGTTTTGTCCGATGAAGACAGGGACAGAGCTGCTTCTCTTTCTCCCCAGTGTTTCTTCAATCCACTTTATTAAAGCAAAATTGAGAAGAGGTTTCTGGTAACAACATTTGTAGTTCTTTAGGCAGATAAAAACGTGTAGGTAGGGATCAGGATTTATTCAGTTTTATTTCTGCCTGAATATTTTAGAATCAATATTAATTCTCAGGGAAAAGATTGCTGGGATGTTAGAAGGCCTCTGGAGGTTCCAATTTGGTAGAACCTTTGCCAAAGGATTCCTGCAAAAGATGCACAAGGGCACCATCGTCTCGTGTCACAGGGTCCTCTGGCTGAAGGTATCACATTTATCTTATGTTTCTGTCACGGTGGGAAACCAGGAGGGTTGGTTTTATTTTAAATATCAAATATTCTAAAAATATTAATAAACGATAGATAATAAGATCCTCACTTGGAGAACAGGATTCTCAAGTTTGAGAAAAATATAAAGATAGGTGTTGGCTGTTTCACATTTTTTTTTAAGAATTTTTTTTTTTTTTTTGATGTGGACCATTTTTAAAGTCTTTAGTGTATGTGTTACAATATTGCTTCTGTTTTATGTTTTGGTTTTTTGGTCACGAGGCATGTGGGATCTTAGCTCCCCGACCAGGGACTGAACCCGCACCCCCTACATTGGAAGGTGAAGTCCTAACCACTGGACCTCCAGGGAAGTCCCTGTTTCACTTTATATCACATCTATGTGTTATAATTATTACTCCAAAATAGAACTGCTATACAGTCAATTAAACAATTTGGAGAAATGCTTTTTTTATGCCTCTATCCCTATAGTGCCCTACAGCCTTTCACATATATAATTCAAGAAAAGGTTAAGGATATTTTCTTAAGAGAAGAAAAAACGAAAGGAACAGTTGAAAAATTTTAACTCCATCTAACCATTCATGACTATACATGATAATGAAGGCAAAGAATAGAAGCTGGAAGGGAAAGAAAGTCTTGTAAAACTTGTATTGCTGGGGTAAACAAATCATGGCACAAGACGTGGGAAAAACAATTATAAAAAATATTTTAGAGCTAAAGAGGAAGAGCAAAGGAAGACC
Organism: Eschrichtius robustus; assembly: GCF_028021215.1. Taxonomy (NCBI): domain Eukaryota; kingdom Metazoa; phylum Chordata; class Mammalia; order Artiodactyla; family Eschrichtiidae; genus Eschrichtius; species Eschrichtius robustus. Next base: position 91,492,109 of record NC_090831.1, read on the forward strand.
AGCTTTTATTTTCTATACAGAGCTATTCAAACAAGTAAACTATGTTGTTTTTAGTAGGTTGAATGAACGGAAAATAAAGTTACACATAATTTTTGATATTCGGTCTTAATCAGCAACTCTTACTTCAAGGGCATGGCCTCAAACAAGGACATCAGTCTTTCTAGGCCTAAAGAGTATATGAGGAGCTATCTATAAAAATGAAGACAAACTCCAAAGGGTCCCACCCCCAAATACTCTCATAGCTCCACTTTGCTGTAGACTTTTAGTGTAGACACTGTATTCAATTTCCATGTAGATCTACCGACCTTATATCTGTGATAAAATGGTGTTAGGTTATTTGACAGCATTCAGAAGTTCTTTGTAATTTCCTGTTTTATTAGGTAGCAGTAGGGAAAAACATAACAATAATCAAGTATGGATACTTAAATGAAAGAACATTGAAAAGCTGGTGAACTTGGCTTTCTATAAAGTATGCCATGTAATTACCTTTTATTCATTCATTTCACAGTCTGTGTCCTATATTACTTAATTGCAAAGAAAAGAGCAGACTGCTCATGTGTACACTAACTGTAAGTGATTGAATGATCCTGTTCTCAATTCTTAAGAGAAAAAAAAATGTTAATGAAGACAATATAAAGAAGGCAAAAATAGGACATAATCCACAAAAATATATACCGCCCTCTTAGAAAAACATGATTTAAGAACAGATAGTCTAAGAACTAAGTTAGTTAACTGCCACACTTGATCTTACTCGCTTTATTCATTAATTTTACTCTAAATTTAAAAAAAAATTTCACATCAGATTCAAACATCTGCAAAGAAATATTAATGATGAAAAGCCAATTACTATAATCATTTGATGTGCAAGGATGGGAGCTCAAGAGTAGCAAATGGACATTTGCTAAAAGGCTGTTCCACTGAAACTTGAAAACAACCATGTTCAAGGTGATATGTTTTCATCCTCCATATATTAAAAATGGTCTGTGTTGATTTCTGTCTGAAATTGGTGATTACATGAGGAGGAGCACAATTTATTGATTTCATCTAAGAACTCAACACCAAAGTAATTTAAAAACCTAAAGACCTGCCTTTAGCCACAGAGATTATTCTTACTTCTGGTTCTTGTCAAGAAATATAACCATGATCTCTTTGATGCCCAAGTCTTTTAAATGTTTTATCATAAAATATAATATTCATGGCGGATCAGCTGAAGGATGTATAGTCCATTAATTTTTCTATAGCCTTTAAGTTTTTGCCTGGATTCTCCTTAGTCCATTAGAGACCTTGGAATAACTTTAGAAACTTGTACAATTTTTTTTCCCCGAAATGTACTTTGGTACTAGCACCCAGATATGCCATAATAAATATCTCTATGAATTTTATCGTCACCTTTATTTTTTTGTACAGACATTGGTGAGGCCATCATCTTTTATTTCACACAGAGTGTCCTTTTATGAGACCCATGAAAAAAATTTTATTTACTTGTTATCCTCCAGAAAAGCTGTTCAGGGGACACTGTAAATATTTTAACTGACTGTGGTAGTTTTAAAACATGTGTCCAAATTCTTTGACATTCCTTCAATCTAATTTCCCTCTCTTGAATATGGCCTTGCTTTAGTGTCTCAGTTCTAGTCGGCAGAAAGTGACAGAAGTGATGTTGCATGATTTGGGAGGCTAGAATATAAAAAGCAACACAACTTCTACCTATCTCTTTCTCTTTCTCTCTCTCTCTCTCTCTCTCTCCTTCCTCCCTCCCTCCCCTCCCACCCTCATGCCTTGGAGACCTTAGCCAACATATAGATGTTCAGCTACCTGAGCCACTGTGCTGGAGAAACCACATGGAAGGACCATAGAGACAGACAGAGATGCTCAAGGAATGCCAACTGTTCCAGCCTCCGCTCTTTGAGTCATCCCAGTATCAAGTGCCAAGTATTTGAGTGAGAAAATGCTGACATGATTCCAGCCCCAACTTTCCACCTAAACTGGCTAATGCCAGGTAGTATAGAAATGAGCTGTCCACATTAAGCTCTGTCCAAATTGCAGATTCACGAGCAGAATAAATGTTGTTATTCTGGTGTGATAGGAATAGTAATGGCACCCCAAAGATGTCCATATCCTGCTCCCTGGAGTCTACAGGTACGATAAGTTATATAGGAAAGGGGAATTAAGGTTGTAGCTGGGATTAAGTTTGCTTGAAATTAGCTGCCCTCAAGATAGGGAGGTTATCCTGGATTATCCAGGTACGCTAATGTAATCACAAGGGTCCTTAAAAGGGGAGGAGTGAGGAAGAAGAAGAGAGTCAGAGGGAGATGTGAGTACAGAAGAATGGTCAGAGAGATGCAACATCACTGGCTTTGAAGATGGAGGTAAGGAACCATAAGCCAAGGAATGACATAACCTATAGAAGTTGGAAAAGGCAAAGAAACAGATTCTCTGCCAGAACCTCTAGAAAGAAATAGGGTCTTACTTGATTTTAGACTGATAAGATCTATGTGAGACTTCTTTCATCCAGAACTTTAAGACAATAAATTTGTGTTAAGTCACTAAGTTTGTGATAATTTATTATCGTAGCAATAGAAAACCATATACTCTTATTTTAAGCCTCTAAGTTTGGGGGGATTTCTTATCATTAATTCTATAATTGGAACAGGGACCTTGCTTAGTTCTCAGTTTTGGCCTATAGAAAGTTCAAACCCAATCAATGAGCCATCTTGGACCACTCCGCAGGATCTCATATCTCCACTCTAATTTTCCCTTTCTTTTGCTATGTTTTCTCCCTGGTACTATGCTTATTTTTTATATACTACCTCATATCCTTTTAGAACAGAGCCAGAAATAAATAAATAAGATTGACTAAAACAATATATATACCATGACCTATCACAAGTAGTGAAATAGACAGAATGAAAAGTATCTTGTCTCTAGCAAAAACCAAACCAAACCTCTAAAGCAGATCAACAGCTATGGAGGGCATCAACACAAGACAGAAGCAAACATTTAATTTAATTTAATATTTTCTAAAATTAGAGAAATAAAGTATTTAACTCTTCTGTTTTTTAATCTAAGAACATGAAATAAAACTTCTTATCCAAACTACAATAAAAAACTATATATGTGTATGTATATGTGTACATGTATACACACACTTGATATATATACATTTCAGCTTTGTATTGTGTCTGCTTAAGAGAGTATAAAAAAAGAGACAAAAATCAGGAGTTGACAGAGAAAGACATAGAAACAGAAGGAAAAAGGAGATGATTAGAAAAAAAAAAAGTATGGTGGGGAGAGAGAGAGATCCTCACAGAGACACATAGGAGATAGTCAAACAGAAATTTAACAAAAAGAGGTACATTTGGAAAGAAGAAAAAGGCACTTTCATGGCATAATTAACACTCCCAGCATATGCCTTTTTTTGATATTCTTACTGAGGATTTCTGATATTACACTGGGTTTTAACATGATATCTCTCTCTCAACAATTACTATATAAACCTGGTGCATCTGGCCTTTCTCTGGTCTTCTCAACTTCAGAAACCAAGTTCCCTGAAGGAAGCTGAGCCTCTCCCAGTTCCTGAGCCAGAGGTAACCAGGGCAGAGAGTGCAGAGTAGCGGCAACCACCTGACAACTAGGATCCTTCCTGTTGCTTTAGGTGACTCTTCTGTACTTGTCTGCTCCACTACCTGCCACCTGGCTGCAACCATCTTTGTATGGACCACATCCATGTCACTAGGCTTCTGCCTCCCTCAGTTGCCCTCACCTGCCCTTACTCTTACCTGCATATGTGGTCTGGACAACCTTTTAAATGTGTACCTTTGTCTCTCCTATCTACTTAATGGTACTGGCTGGAGTCCTGCTCCAAAACATATGCATCAAGCAAAGCCACTGTATGTAATGACCCAGCCATAGACTCCGCCTGGTGGCAATTTTCTACTCCCTTTCAATATTATAATTTGTAATTTTGGACACCTTATTGAGATCTCTGTAATTTTACCCATAAAAGAAATGGTGGAAGATTCTCCTCACATGGAAGCAGAAGCAGAGTTTCACTGCTTGTCAACTACAAGCCAGAAAAAGAAGAAGCAAAAATGATGCTTAGGTGTATATATTGTCCCATCTCTGCAGAGTCCCCTGATTTAGCAAAGCTATTTGCCTATTGGGAATCAAGGTGTAAGGAGAACAAAGTCTTGGGAATTCTTAAGGATTGTATCTTTGACTTCTTTGTAACTCTGCAATGGTTGGTATTTAATGCCCACAAGATTTAAAGACTACTGAAATTGCTCTCATTACCATAATCAACACAACATGGAAAACTTGTGAAGCAGTGTATAGGATTAAGTAACACTAAGATATTTACCTCCATTTGAGAAAGTAAGGTCTCCTTTAATCTTGGACATCAATAGGAACTCCTCATTATCCTTGAACTAGGTTCACCCATGGTCACATAAATGCTGCCTATAAATTCTATTTTGTATCAGTAGAGTGCTTCCCAGTTTATAAAGCACTCGTACGTTAATCATATAGAATGAAGTCTCTTTCTGTTCTGGCTGTTTCAGTATAAGTACAGAGTATTATTTGGATATGATGTGCTTCACTGAGCCTGCACTGAATTGTTCACGCAACAGCTGTAAATCAAGATTGACTTTTTGAACCTAACTTTGCATAATTCAACAAGTTCCTCAACATCTTTTGCCTAAGCAGGCTCATGACCTATAAGAATCTGCAGAGCTAAATAACTACCCATGACTGTCTCAAAATGATTAAATAAAAAAGGTTTTGCATTAACAAATCAGGAATGAGTCACTGTCTGATTCTTCACTGATCAAGAAGTGACAGAGAAGGTGCCATGTACAAAGAGAAATGTCATAGAATGATTGAATTGTGAATTTCTTCTAGTTCCCAAAAATAAGAAAATAACCACAAAAGGAGGTGGTAGATGGGGGGTGATAACTGCTATTAAATACTGGTTTGTCAAGAGAAATATTTATCAGAGTCTTGGTGATGGATTTAGTCTTAGCTCTGGAGAAGTAATCAGTTCTGGAGCTACTGAGTATACTGCTTTTAATCATTTCATTCTATTTAGGACTGAGCAAAGTAAATCAGAAACCCCATTAAGTCAATATATAGTTAGTAGGTGCTTCAACATCACACGACAATAAAACTTCATTACTGTGCTGAAACCTTTACCTCCTTTTCCTCTGTGGTACAATTATTTGGAAAGATGGTGAGCAACTCCTTACCAACCAGATTCCTTCATTGTCTCCTGCTTCTTTTATCTTCTTTTACCAAGGTCATTATCCTTCCATTGTGACCTGGCCTTGGGAGATAGTAAACCTTTTGTTATCAATTGGCCCATCCTTAGGCAGTCTGTACCTGAAAAAGCTTTGTTGACACCACTCATGCCAGCAAGGGATAACGGTGATATCACCAGGAGGAGGAGAACAAATGTTCATTTAGTTCTCACCACGTGTCAGACAATTTTTTCACATTTTTGTAACAGTAGGTTACCTTATTATTCTCTTTTTTACAGAGGAGGACAGTGAGGTTTAGAAAACTTAAGAAACTTGCCAAGGGTCACAGGAAGTGACACAGTAAGGGCTTAAACTATGACTTAAAACCCAACGCACTTAGTCATCACACTAGTAATTTGCAATACTAGTAAAGTTTGAAGTCATAAGACGAGATCAGAATCATCACCATGTCACTCTCACCATACTGAAGTATGTAATCATACCATGCTGGATGATAAACTCAGCCCTGTGCTTTCCACATAAGCCAAATTATCTAGTATTATTACCTAGTTATTTCATATGAATGTGTTTAGATCTTCAATTATAGTCTAAGTTCATGAGGAGCAACAGCTACGTTTACAAGTTAAAATTTCTTCTTTAGTGCCAAACACAGTGTTCTTCATAAAAATGGTCAGTATACAATGATTGAATCAACAGTATATTGTGTAATCTCAAAATACCCTCTGAGGGCCTTAAAGGGATACGTTCCTGAAATCTGACGAGTGCAAGTTTTCCAGGGAGGGGAGGTGCTGTGGGACAGAAACAAGAGTTACTGTGGTCCAGGGAAGGAAGAGGGTGGGGGGATAAAAGGTGGGGCACTATGCTTAGGAAGAGCTCAGACAGACAAGCAGATGATGGAAAGTAGGGTATCAAGACTAGGATGAGAGCCCTGGGTTGGAAATACATAAGAGACATAGTTTATTTCATTCTGTGTTTTATAGGAATGTCCCAAGTGTTTCCCTGGGGACAAAGAAGAGCATCAGGAATTTTCCTGGCCTGAAACATATGGAAATGAAAGGATGTCACTAACCCCGAAGACAGGATGTCATTGGCAGCAGCAAGACTAACTCTTCTTAACTGAGTACAGTGTTCAGGTAATTTATACCTCATTTCCATTGACCCTTATTCCTGCCTAACTTATTCTCTCCTCCATCTTGAATATCCCTTCTCAGTAACCATTCCTACCATGTACCTAGTTGTTCAGACCAAAAGCCAAGCTAAGAAACTACCTTCCATTCTTCTTTCCCTCAGTCCCTATATCTAATCATTATCAAGTCTTTTGACTTGATTTTCAAAACATATCCAGACTCCTTCTACAGCAGTTTCTTTCCATTTCTTCTCTATCACCCTGGTTGAAGTTGCTACCGTCTCTTATCCGGATTATTATAGCCCCTCACCCCCACTACCTAGCTTCCTGCTTCTATTCTTGCCCTCTCCTGTTAAGTCTGATATATACCAGCCTCATGATCATTTAAACATATTAATCAGATCACATCATTCCTTTGCTTCAAACAGTCTAGGCTAGCACTGCCACGGCCCACAGGCTTTAAGTAGTCTGACCCTATCTCCTTCTCTGGCCTCATTCCACTACTCTCCATATCCTATCATAGGACCCTGCTTTGCCTCCCTTATACATGCTGAGCTCATTAATACCTTAAGGTCTTGCCTTTCCCTCTACCTTAAATACATCAACCCTGTATCTTTGCAGGACTACTCCTTTCTATTAATCAGGTCTGGGCCACCTTCCCTGACTGCTTAAGTGCTCAAACACTCCTACTCTACTGAATCCAGTCAATGGATATCACCACACCCTCTTCTATATCTTCATAGCACCTACAGCTATCATTTATTTATTTATTTACTTGTGTATGGTCTGTCTGTATGTCCTATTTCTAGATCCCACTTCCTTATGTAACTGAGCAGGACCCTATGGGGCCTTCCCGGAACAGACCCCTTGCCCCAGGTCCTCCTCCTTCCTCTTGTCTGTAGAAAAACCTTAGCCTCTTAGGCCTTCCCCGAGTTCCAAAGAGTAAATTTAATCAGAGAAGTGAGAAAATGCAGAAGAAAGGAAAACAGTCAAGCAAGACAAAACAAATAGTGTAGCCATTAAACAAAGTCAAGGACCTTTAGCTCCTCTTCAAGGGCTATATATAATATTCTGAGCCATGTCCTTCAAGGTGTTTTGCTGACACTGAAACCCCCACCAGGTGGAAGAAGTTAAGTGTGTGCTGCCCACAAGCACATAGACCCCAGACCAGGTGGAATCAGAAGGTTGATGGTGTTGACGCCTGATTACCTCACCACCAACCAATCAGAAGAATGTCCACAAGCTGATCACACACCCCACAACCCCCCTTCCTCACCCCGTCTTTAAAAATCTTTCCCTGACAGCCTTCGGGGAATTCGGGCCTTTTAAGCACTAGCTACCTGGACTCCTTGCCTGGTGTCTGCAATAAACACTGCACTTTCCTTCACCACAACCCAGTGTCAGTAGATTGCCTTTACTGCGCGTGGGCAAGCAGACCCAAGTTTGGTTTGTTAACACTTACACCATACTTCAGACAGACTCATGAGAGTAGGGACACTTACTAATTTATCCACATTACTTAGAACATCAGTTACATAGTAAGGCTCAATAACTATTTCCAGAATAAATAAATCACATGAAAAGTCTTTTGTGCTTAAGCCTTCTCTGAAATTGCTGCTTAAGAATTTACTTTAAGCGTGTTGAATACTTTCTTACATTCTCAGATGATAGCAGAGGAAATATCTGATATATTTGCCACAGCAAAAAAAGGGAGGATATGTCACCTATATTTTTCTTACACACATATTTTGAGTACTGTGGTCCCCCCTATGGGAATCTAACCTTAGAATTATAATGTAAGGATGAAAGAGATCATTGAAAAAGTGTAAAAAATTTCATGTTGCCTTTCTGGAGAATGCAATGGCATTTTCTAAAATGACATATTACTATACATGCCCTCAGTAATAAGGGGAACCTGCGAAAATGTTATTTCAGAATATTATATCAGGGAAGAGCTCTAACTCTCTTCACTTTTGCCACAGGGTTTTTAAGACTGCTGTTACCATGTTTACTTGAAACATAATCACAAATAAGAAGTGTGTGGAAACGACAGCTATATTAACTTTATCATGTACAGTTAAGTATTCCACACACTTGAAAGCACTGCTCCTTCGTATTCATAGTGTGTTCCCTAGAGAAATAGACTTGGAGGAAGGGCCTGGTGGAGACAGAGCTGCAGTAAACTTGAACGGTACAGTCAGATGCCCATAGACTGGAGGCAGGTAACGAGGCATTGATCAAACACTGGGTTTTCTGGCTCACACCACAGGGATCAGATGAAATATCTAGAAGTGCCCCAGGCAGATGACCCAAGGGAAGGTGTGTTTAAGTCCACAAGGTTTGTCTTTGCATAATTTCCACCTCATTTAAAGACATCCTCCACCCCACCTATTTCTCCCTCTACTCCAAGGTACTTTTCTCTGCAGTAGATACAAAGGGGAGAATTCCCTGAATTAAGCCTTCTTGTGATATCAGAAGAGAGAAATTATATGATGCTTTTGTAATAAGTATGTGCTCTTTAAACACAGGACTCTTAAAGGTTTTTAAAAAGCCTTCAGCCTCACTCTGTGCTTTTCGTCTTGGATGCTGAAATTCCAGGCTGTATGATTATTGGTTCAGGAGATGTTTTCAGTCTTTCCTCAAATCTTCCTCCATGGATTAGGCTGTTCGGCCTCGACTATGTATAAGGCCAGCACTGGCCCTAGAGGCTCTTTTTCAATAAGGAGAAAGAACAGATTCTCCCTCTTCAGACTTCTGTTCCTAATTAATGATGAAAACAAACAGAAAAAGCAAAGCTAGAAAGAAATGGCATACATGACAAAGGTCCCCTCTCTGGCTGTGAATGCTGGTATTAAGAGGAGTGGGCCCCAGTCTGCAGGATGGGGATGGAGAGACTCGCAGAGTGGGAGACTCCAGCTGAGAGAGTTACATATCTGAGGACAGGTTCAGAGTACTCTAAATTCCAGGAGTGACTTATAGCCCTGAGACTTAATGGCAAGAGTCTCTGTTGAATGATTCTAGTCGTTCTGACCCTGCGGTCAGGCAATTGCTCATACTGGACTATTTTACTTCCAAGATGGCAGTATCATTTGGTTCAACCACATACAACTAAGTGTAAGAATGGGAGTGGGAAGAACGAGTTCACTTTCAGACTTGTTACACTTTGCAAAGCCTGTTCAGTTTAGCTCCTATAACCGGTCTCTCATTTGTGGAGGTACAAACTCATTTTATACTTTATCCTATGTCCTGGCAGAAGGGACCTTTGATGCTCTCATAGTAACTCAGCCTCTGGATCCTCCTTTGGTGATTCTTGTCTAAGTGTCAACTGTACCAACAAGGATACATACAAAGCCCCTGCTGGTTTCTACAGGAAATCCACATATATTTGGATTTTAGAAAGGCTTATTAAAAACCTGGCAACTGGGCTTCCCTGGTGGCGCAGTGGTTGAGAATCAGCCTGCCAATGTAGGGGACACGGGTTCAAGCCCTGGTCTGGGAAGATCCCACATGCCGCGGAGCAACTCGGCCCGTGAGCCACAATTACTGAGCCTGCGCGTCTGGAGCCTGTGCTCCGCAACAAGAGAGGCCGCGACAGTGAGAGGCCCGCGCACCGCGATGAAGAGTGGTCCCTGCTTGCCGCAACTGGAGAAAGCCCTCGCACAGAAACGAAGACCCAACACAGCCATAAATAAATAAATAAACAAAAATTAAAAAAAAAAACAAACCTGGCAACCCTAAGGAGTATCCTCCTGCCATCTGAGTAGCTCTCTTTATCTCACTGGCCCCCTTGACCCTTTCCCGTTCCTTTTCCTGCTCCTGTGCCCTCCCTTCCAGGCCTACTCCAGATCTGTCTCCTTCTTTTATGGTATCAGTTCAACTCTTCCTGGCTCATGATCTCCCAATTTCCATGTTATCATCTATTAGGCAGATGGCAAAACAATTCAACAGGATCTATTCTCTCAAAATGCAGTCCGAGTTATCAGTACATGAGTCAACACACATTTATGGCCTATTAGTCTACTTATCTGTGGTCAGCACTATGTTAGGTGCTAGCAGGGAGGGAATCATATTAAACAATGGCTCCAAAAAGCCTCATGGCTGAGGAATTCAGTCTGGTTGGGAAGGCAGACATTTCATTAAAAAAGCAACCAGGTCAAGGGACAGGGGATATTTTGACGTTTGTGACATCTGTGACATTTTTTGAGCCAGACTGACTGAGAAGAAATAAGACAGGAGACACATATCTTTACTGAAAAGATACAACCAATGAACACCTTACTTTAAACGAAACAACAAGAAATCCAAACAGTCCCTCTAATACAAATTCATATATGTATGCCAATTATGGCTTACACATTTGAATAAAGTAAGTGCTGATGGAGTTTTGATCGAAAAAATTATTATTTCTTCTAATGGGAAAGAGGAAGAATATCCTTAAAATATAATACTTAGTTCCTACTAGAAGATGAGATAGCAGAGAGTGAGACAGAATGGAGATCTAAATGTTAGATGATTTTATATGCAAATCACTTTCCTTGAATCTATGAGGAAGTCTAAATATACCACTAAATTTAAGCTTCCGATAGTACAGATTCTGCAACTGGCATGGAGGTTACCAAACCACTTCACTCAGGAACACACAAATGATAGTCAGGGATTCTTTTATTTGCTCTTGAAGAGCAAAGCTTACACTGCTAGATCCTCTAAGCAAAAAATGCTTAAGAGATGGAAGAAAGCTTAGAGCCTTGATTTTCAACCCTGGTTACATATGACAATCCCTTAGGGAGAGCTTTTAAAATGCTGGATCCTGGGGCATCACCTCCATCGATTTGGATTTAAATGGTCTGGCATGGAACCCAGCCTTTTTTTTTTTTTTTTAAATGTCCCAGGTAAGCTCTTAAGAATTACAGATTCCTGGGCTCCATTCCTGAGTATTTCCAATTCAGCTGATTTGAAATGACTTCCAGGAATCTTTGTTTTTAAAAGTGTCCCAAGAATCCACCTGTCAATGCAGGGGACACGGGTTCGAGCCTGGGTCCAGGAAGATCCCACATGCCATGGAGCAACTAAGCCCGTGTGCCACAACTACCAAACCTGCGCTCTAGAGCCCACAAGCTACAACTACTGAGCCCATGCGCCACAACTACTGAAGCCTGCGTGCCTAGAGCCCGAGCCCCGCAACAAAAGAAGTCACCTCAGTGATAAGCCTGCACACCGTAACGAAGAGTAGCCCCCTCTCAGCACGACTAGAGAAAGCCTGCGCGCAGCAACGAAGACCCAACGCAGCCAATAATAAATAAATTAAATAAATTAAAAAAAAAACCTTTAACAAAAAAATTTTTTAAATAAATAAATAAAAGTGTCCCAAGAGCTTCTGTGCTTAACCAAGTTTTAAAAACCACTGATCTAATGCAGAATTGCAGAAAGTGGAGTTAGTTGGTTCCAAAAGCGTAAAGCTAGTACACAGTGGTCAAAATGTAATGTACTGGGAATCCTTTTGCTATCGGACAAAGGCTGTCCTAGGGCCCCTGAAGGCCTCATGATTTCCTGGGTTACTGGGAAAGTAATGTTCACAACACTATGAAGCAGTAAGTAAGCCTCCCCTTCTTGAACCCTCAGCTCTAAATAGGTAGACCTAATGACTTCTCCTCTGTCCCTACTTAAGGGAAGACAAAGCTATCTCCCTCTAGAAAAGCATGCCCACAATAAGCAGCCATATAAACAGGCATTAAGGTACAGCTCAGTGATTAAATAAAGTGTGGGCATCTCACTGTACTCATTGTATCAACAGAGAATGATCTAGTGGGCTGTTACTGAATAGAAAAGCTGCCACCCCAAAAGCGTAAGTGCAACAAAACAAATTTTACACAGAAAAGACCACTGAGAGTTTTGACACTGACACTCAACAGAGGGGAATCTTCTGCTGAATTTTGTTGAAAGGTGAAACAGAACCTGACATTATAAATTCAATTGGACAAAATAGTAGTACTACATTATGAGCCCACAATTGGCCCATAGTCTTATTTGGCCCATAGATCTAATTTCAGAAATATCACAGTGGAGTAACCATCAAAAAAGTTAAAAATAACATAAATATTGTGTAATAATATAGACAAATAAAATTTCACATATGCATAGTTGGTGGTTATTCATTAGAAATCACAAAATTACAGTATCTCAGGAATACAAGGGTCTTCAGAGATTCAATTGCCCATCAACTCAATAGAACAAAGGACAACTGTGGTGAAATTTACAGATTTCCAACGAGTATCATCTGATCCAGCTAGACTAAGGGTTAAGGGAGTTGAATAACCTACCCACATTAATTCATTAGCTAGCTACATAAATGTGGGCAAGTCACAAAACTTTTCAGGTTTCGATTTCCTCATCTATGATATGAGTGAAATGAACTTGATCTTTGAAATTCTTGGATCCAGTTATGCAAATGTATATCACTAAGTTTTAGTAATTTAGTCATTAAACAAAGAAGACAAACATCTTTAGATGTGTTGGCCCACCCAGCAGGTGACCTATAGAAGTCTGACATCCTGGAGTAACTCTCCTGACTATCAGGAAATGCCTCAGGTGTCATGAGAAAGAAAAACCACAAGATTATATTTTAGAGTACTAGATGGCTTAGGGAAAAAATGGAAGAACTTAGAGAGTCTTTCTGACTAATATGCTTATAAGCGGGGTTTTAATCATGACCTTATCACATGTTGACAGTGTGCTACATGAAGAAAGCAGACCTGATAAAATACTTAGGGGACCAATCATCACTGTTGCCATTCATCCAGCATGACAGAGGAAACTGCTACTATGGAGAATTACATTCAGCATAATCAGTGATAATGCTGTCTTTAAAATGGAAATCAGAGCCTAGAGTAACAGCCCCCTTTTAGATTGAATGCATCTCTCAGAAGAGTGGTTTGTGCATGTCTCATCTCCAACACAAGTAAAATATTTCATTTTATCCAGAAGCCTACTGGGAGAAACCTCCCATTTTCAGAGATATTCTGTTGATGACAGTATTATGGCTACACAATATATCAACTGAAGCACCACCAGACAACATGCCACACAATGTACGTTGCTCAGCATAATGTTTCTAAATCTTCGTTTATTTGCAGCTTTTGTGACTGTCTGGAAAAACTATTGATGGTCTCAAATATCTTCCTATTCTCTGGTGGTCTTTGGAATGAACAGTGTCTGTGATCCTTTTGCTCAACACTGCAAAAGAGATTTTTTCAGTTATGATTAAGTGATAGTTTGAAATTCTCATAATTATATTAACGCATTTAAGTATACAGTCAATGCTTAATTTATTGGTGATAATTCTGTTTAGAGAATAAAAGAGGACACTTATTGTTCAAAGAGAAAAAAGAGCTTTCAACTTGTGAGTAATTGAAATAAATCACAATTTGGTTTTACTTACTGCATTCGTTCCCCACAGGCTTAATTTAAACACCTTTAAGCTTTGAAAGTTTTTCCTGTACGCCTTCCTCATTGAGAAGGTAAAATCTAAATCTTAAAAAGTGTTTCATCACAGAGTCCGTGCACAATAGAATACAAAGGAAAACATAAACTCAATTCAATAACTGAATGTATCTGCAGGTTTCTTAGCGTCCAACAGTGAGGCAACAAATTCTAATTCATTAGGTTTATTTTGTTCCTCTTCCTTCACAGAATTCTGAGTGCACTGTTGAGCTCAATTTTTTTGTTAAAATGGCATAGCTACCCGTTAGTAATTTTTTCAAAAAATCATAACTTGTTGAAAAGACTTAAGAATAAGTTCAAAAACACCACTACTGAATATTAAATCTGTTTTATCAGTTTTGTTTTGGTGCACAGAATCTGTTGGTAATCAAATAATTTTTTAAAAACCTGTGGGTTACTCTGGATTATTTTTGTGGATAACATGACAAATTCTACTTCCAAGGTATAAATTCACTGTTTATTTTCACTGATGAATTGCATTTCATTCAAGAGTTAGGTTTCTTGCAATAAATATTAACATAATTAACATAATGTTAATAAATATTAACATAATGTGGGAAGATCTTATAATTTTTCAATGGACTAGGAATCCTTGACATCCAAATGCTGAACTGAAATTGTAGAATAACTCATTAGGAAACAAGCAATAGCAGTGTCAAGATTTACAACAAATATACTGGATGTGTTCTAAAAATTAATATTAAGCTGCTATGCTTGGTTTAATTAGTTTTCTTCTTCATCTTCAAAGCATATCTGTCTGGTTTTATGAAGTTGGTCTCCAATCCCCTCTCCTACAAACCTGTTTAATTAAAGTTTAACGGCTGTGTACACTTTAGAAACAGAATAATGATTTTTCTCCCTTGAAATACTTAATCCTTTCCTAAAATATGATCCTTCTGAATATATATTTAAAAAGCAATGGACGTGGAATAGTCTTCCAAGAGGAAAACACTGACAGCTTAGGGTATCAGCACCATGTATTCAGTGGGTAGACAAGAAAGTAATTCCCAAGCCAGAAAATCCAAGGCCCGCATGGGGCATGAGCAGATCTCTTCCTTCAGAAATAAAATGAGAGCTACACAAAACAACAAATAAGTAAAAAGAAAATTAAATAAATAAGCAGAAGGTAAAAAACACTCTAAAATATAATATTTAATGGGTTTTGTAAGATTTCTGGATATGACTCTACACATCCAACACCCAAAGAGTATGACTAATAAGGTAACACCAGCTATTTTGATCAGCATTACCACTTTATCACCACACGTGCAAATATTTATTAAATAATTATATATGTATGTATAACATAAATTTCTGAAATGATGACAAGAATTAGAGGACAAATAGCCGTGACAAATCCTTGAATAGTACACTTTTACATGTGAAATTAAAAAATAATAATACAAAAATCTGTTCAGGTATCAGTAGCAAATGCATACAATTTCACACTATCAGCTTTCTCTCCTCCAAGTGTTCTCGCCAGCATACCGAAGTGACCACCGTGGAGGCAAGTATCACATGTATTTTTAGGCCCTTCTGATAGATCCTTAAAAGAGTCTGATTTCACCTCACACCCTGCCATTGTGCTGTTTGTGGTGCACATTCAATTAATGTGTGTTGAAGAGGCACATTGATGCAAGAGCAAAACCAATTCATTTACAAGAGAAGAACTCTAAAAGAGGCTTTAGTAGAGCATGTTATTGTTCAAAATATTTGCTTCCCACCCCTGAGGAATGGTTGTATATACCCACCCTGCTGAAAACAGGCGTGGCCATATGACTTGTTTCAGCCAATGACACGTGAGTAGAAATGATATGTGCCTCTTCCAAATAGAAGTGTTAAGGTCCGTCCCATGGTTGCACCATGCTTCCTCTTCCATCTCCCCTGTGACTATAAATACCCTGTCAGCCTGAGTCCCTAAGGGAAGGAATCACGGAGCAGAGCTTCACGCAGCCGAGTGAGAAAAAAGCTATTACAATAAACCATTGAGATTTGGGGGTAGTTTGTTATCACCAAGTAAGTCAGCATAAGATGACTGACACAGGGCCTGTGCAAAAGCCTTTTCAATAATAAGCAAGCACATCCTCATGCCTCTTGCTATGCAGGGACAATCCCTGCAGCACTGATGCTGCTGGAGAGAGTAAAGGAAAACAGATGGCTGGGACTCATGTTCTTTACCACTTGCTTTCCTTAACCTTCAGCAACATGAAAAACTAATGTTCAGCAATTTAGAGAGTTTACATTTTTAAAGAGAAGGAGTTGGGACTGATGCTAATTGGACTAAGTTGAAATATTTCCGGAATAAATAGAATCATTTCACAGAGTGAGAGGCAGGATTGAAGTTTTATAAATATTGCACAGGAGCCTTCTGCAGTCATTAAATATGACAAATCCTTGCTGAGCACATGTCTCAGTATGCTAGATTTCAGAAGACTGGACCCTGCTAAATACTGGGCTCCAGAAATAAGTTGCTGTCCTTGACTTCAGGGTGCTCACAGGCAGAGAGACACATGTTCAAATGGCTGTAATACAATTAGATGCATTGTACACCTGTAAGATCAATAAAGTACTATGGCAACAGAGAAGAGGACAATCATTTCTGTCAGAGAAAGGGTACAGGATTTTGTTAAATAGGTCGGGGATGGGGAGGTCTGCCAAGCACAGGATAACATGTGAGCGTATGTAGAGAAGCAGCACATTTTTTAAAAGTCTGGAATAATACAACTCCAGTACACTGTGTGTGTGCGTGTGTGCACGCGTGTGCACATATACAGCTATCCTTTTCTTTTTAATTGTTCCAGAGTCTTTTATTTTATGACTGTACCATCATGTCCTTAACTATACTGATGTACCTTTAGAAGGCTGCAGTCTTTTGCTATTATAAACAATGATGCCTTGGACACACTCCTTTTCACTCATGTGCAAGTCCATCTCCAGATGAATTCCTAGAAAGGGAATTGCTGAGTAGAAGTTACCCAGGCAAAAACAAAACAATAGGAACAAGACAAAAGGAAGGGTGCTTCCTGCAAATGCAATGGTATGTGAAAAGGTGCATAACTGCCATGAAACTGTAAACTACCAGGGTGGCTAGAACTTACTGGAGAAAATGCAGCTGGAGAGACACTCAGGGGTCATCAGATCATGAGGGGTAGTACATGCCGTGCTCCTGAGTGTGGGAGACATAATAAGACTAACATTTTAATGAAGTCATTCTTGTGGAAGTGTGGGGGATGGATTGGCAAGGGTATAATAGGGTAACCAGTTAGGATACAGGCACAGTAATCCGGGAGGAAATAACAAAGGCCTGGTAAATCATCTTTTGGGCACTGTGAAAGAAGCTTCTCCCTTGCTTGCCTCTTGTGCTTTCTCCTTTTGGGCACATCACATCCAAGGCCAATGTCTAAGATGCCTCAGGGTAAAGCAGCAGCTGTAGGGAATGACCCAGCGCTGGGATCCACCCTTCTACCCTGGAATGGGGAGAGATTCTTTGGGTGCTAATCCATCTACAAAAAGTTAGGTACGGACTGCTTCCTTCTTTTCTACAAAAAAATACCTATTATAGAATTTAAGAGCTGGAACACATGTCAGCAATCTTTGAATCTCATTTAGTCCAAGGGTCCTCAAATTTATTGTGAGCTGCTTTCCATTTTCCTAAAGGTGTGAGACCCTAGGGAGGTTATTACAAAGAAAGCGGAAATGAATTCCTAAAACCTGACACTGATGTTGTCATCTGGAGATCACACTTTGAGAAACATTCTGCTAGAACAATGCCACCCTCCACGTGGTAGCTGTGTTGCCTATAAAAAGTACATAGACATATGTATGGTCTTCTACAATACAAGGTTTCTAGATTTTCATAGCTTTAAAATATTGAGAAAAACATGTTGGAAACTTTATAGTGAACTCCCATTTCTCTATATTCATTAAACTCATAGATTAGCATTAACACACTAATAGCGTTAACTCATAGTAGATAAATGTATAAAAGTTATTTCAAAGAATTCAGTTTCTAAAGTTCTACATTTTGGACCTTTAATCGTCAAAAATAAGATGAAATAACTTAAAAAAAAAACTTATCTCCTTAAATAATCTATGAGAATGAATTAAACTAAAAGGCAAACCACAAACTGGAAATATACTTGATCTAAACATGACAAGGAGCTAACATACATAATATATTCAAACTGAGAAGAAAACATTTACTACCCTTTTAAAATGGCCAATTCTGGAAAAGACAGTTCTTAGAAAAGGAAATGAAAGATTAATAATTGTATAAAATATTCATTCTTTTTAGCAATAATAATAATAAATGAAAACAACAGTAAGAAACATTTTTCTCACTTTTCTTATTAGCAAAGACTAAAATGATGTTAATACTCATTGCTGGCTCAATGCACAGTGAAATTTCCATACCTTGCTAGCAATGTGAAAAGTAAAACTTTCATACAAATTTTCTTATATACTCCTTGATTCCCTCCACTTTATAACTAAGGATACTGCAAGTTTTAATAAAAAAAGCATGCTTTTTTTGAAAGTCCCGTGAGAATACTAGAGCTCAGAAACATTATAAAGTTAGGAGTCATTTCAATTCCCATCGTGCAGTGAGCATTCGCTTGATTTTAATGACAGCCGTATTAGATTTAGAATTCAGGCCTGATTTACATAATCCCCCAAAGACGGTCCCAGAAACCCATTAAAGGTCACCTTAGTTTCCCATACATATACCAAATTCTAATCCGCGCATTCACTCCCTCTTCTATTATCATATTCCACGCTTTTGTAAAGCCTACCGCTTATTATACTTTCATCTCAAACAGAAAATCCTTCAGTTTGGCTTTCCATCTTACTAAACTCCATTCCAGTATGTATTACTTACTCCTCTTCATGTTAGAGTAAAAGATTAAATAGCCATTTACTTTTTGATGTAAAATTACATCAATTATGTAAAACTGAAGTTCAGACTGCAGAAACGTTCCTTGGAAGGATCAATACACCTGGAGGTGCAGCAGCGTGGAACTCGGTGTTTATCACTTCCTGCTCCAGGCTGCGTATTAAAATCAGGTATCGCATAATAGTCAGGAAGTAGAATTTATTTGTGCAATAAGCAAAGTAGAAAACCTCCTGGGTTCCCAGGTGACAAGTTGCAGAAGCCTGAATTTAATGACTTGCTATTCATCATAAACCAAACATACAAGTTTCATCACACAATTTCCCCTTCCGAAAGAAAATATCAACAACAGTCAGGCTCCTAATAATTAAGAACTTTTTAATTATTTTCACTCCGATTCTCATTTGAATCACAACAAGGATGATCAATTTCAAAATCTTATTAGTTCTGCTAGCATGAACCATTCAGATTCTCACACAGGATCACTCTGCAGTAAAAAAACTAGGGAGACCCCCTTTTTTTTTTTGTCCACGCCACTGGAAATGTGGGATCTTAGTTCCCTGACCAGGGGTCGAGCCCACACCCCCTGCAGGGGAAGCTCGGAGTCTTAACCACTGGACCGCCAGGGAAGTCCAAGACACTCCCTTTTTAATGAATAATTTATAATTAATATTTCTGATAAACAAATATTTTCCAATTTTATAAAACTGCATAGACTTTAGTGTCAAAATCAACATTTTAAGTATGGGAATAATTACTGCTTGTGATTATGATGCTATTATACACATAGGTATCTATCATAATGAGTTAGATAACATTTGAATATTTTCCATAACACAATGAAATGAACTGAGGAACTAAATTACTTAAAGGAAATAGATCCCCTAGGTTACTAGCTCCTTCTCTGGACTCTCAGTTTGGTCCAGCATAGGCAGACCGAGCTAAAATAAAAGCCAAAAGATAATTGGAGTTCTATGTTGGGCTTATAAGACGAGATATAAATAGCATGAGGGTAATATTCTGATACAGAATTTTTCCAACTGCAGGGCTGTTCCTTTTGTATTAAAAGAAACTATTTGGGCAATGAAATTTATTCTACTCTTTTATGAGCATTGTGACTGCTCTCCAGTGAAGATGTTTTGCAAGGTTCCTATAGTATAATAGCTCTTCCCCATCCAGCTCAAGACAGATATCTTCATTGTACAGGTCCACCCACGTGGCTTCTAGCAATTCCGCAAAAATCTCAAAGTAGCAACTCAGTATTTTCTCTCCCACTGCCCTCTGCCTCAACCAACATATAATCAAAGAACCCATGGCTTTTAGGCTAATTCTTCTCTTCTATTTAAACTATTGGCCAGGACTAGAAATAAGTTTTGTATTTTCCATTGATTTCCAAGTTAAGGGAATAAAAGTAGATAACACAGACCAAGGATTGGCAAACTATGACCTATGGGCCAAATCTAGTCCAACATCTGCTTTTGTAAATAGATTTTTATTACACCACTCATTTTATGTATCACTGAGAGTTGCTTTCTTGCTACAATATCAGTGTAGAGTATTTTTGACAGAGACAGTATGGCCTGCAAAGCCAAAACTATTTATTATGGGCCTTTTACAGAGAAAGTATACTGATCCCTGCTGTAGGTATAATAAGAAACAAATATCACAATTGTGAAATATCTTGCCAACAGGTAACAATGTGCAGGAGGAAGCAGGTCAAGATCCCAAAGATATAGTATAGCCAGCCTTTGAGTACTTGCATGGAAAGTTTTAAAAGTGTTTTTTCTTCCACCTTTTGGATTCACTAAATATGGAGCTATGTCTTAACCTAGCAGTACAATCAAATTATTTCAACAATGACAAAAAAATGATCATCTAAAATGGGCCAGACATTCTGCTAAGCTCTGGGTTAGCTCTGTGCTAACCAAATTATATCCATTATTTCATGTAGAATATTAAATTAAATTACATTAAATTTTGATAGTGTGTTGAAATTCACAAAGGATTAGTGCATATATTAATTTACCTCATTTGGTCTTCAAAATAACCCTGAAAATAGAGAGATTTAAAAAACAAAAAATCAAAACTCAGAGAGGTCAGTAACTTTCCCAAGATCACCTAGCTTGTAAGAAAACAGAGCTGAGATTGAATCTCCTATTATCTTAGCCCAAGTGTAACATTCTTCTACTTTATCATGCTACCCCTTATTGTTCTTAGGCGTCTTTAAAAAAAGATACTTTTATAAGAAAAAAATTAACAAAAATTTTAGAGCAACCACAACTAATTAAATCAATACGTCAAACACATCTGCTCCCTACATGAAAATCTTCCTTCAAACATTTTAAAGAGAAACCACGGTCAATGTTAAGTTTAAACAAGGTGAGCTGAAATTGCACAAAAATAGAAGGACTATCTGTTCCTTAATTATTAAGTAATTATTCAGGCTGAAATATTCTTGAATCTTTCTGGCATGCTTCTTAAGCTTCGATAAAAAGGTATTTTAAGACAATCTTTTTAGTTTCCTACTGAGATAATTATACTTATATGTCTTTTCAAAATATTTGACAGACTTACATTACTGTAAGCAGAGGAAAAAAATCAATATTTAGTTCAAAGAAGTGTACAAAAGTTAGCATTTGTCTATATTTTAACGTGGAGTCCACAACTTCAGAAAGTAATACTACTAAGAAATGTAATTAAGCCAGCAGCAAAGAAGGCTAATACACTAATGCAGCAGCCAGCTTCAGATGTGATGTACTTCCTGCTAGGAAGAAATCAGATTCCAAAATAGCACTTCACATAATCTATCTGTACTGGGGGAGGGGGATGAGACTAATGGCAGAACCAAGGAGCAAAGTCCCAAAGCCAGCCCAAGAAGAGAGAAAAGGAGCTTAGTGAAAAGCATAAAGTTAGAAACTGACTACTATCTTTTAAAGAGAAACAAGGAAATGTGGACAAGGATGAAGCCAGATCACAGCATCCTGCTAGGCTTTCTGTTGCAAAGATTTTCCCTAATTAAGCTAAGCCAATGGGTTTCCTACCTGAAGCACCCCAGTTATTTCAGCCCATGAACTACCTAGAGAGGCCATGACAGTGCTAATATTTCCTTTTAGATAAGGCGAGTTTAGTTTGAAGAACATTAAATAATGAGGATATCAGTTAATATTTATTTTCATGTTCTCCCCTTTAATTTTCTATAAATGGTTTTGTCTAAATCATAAATCATTGCTACCCAATAATACGCCTGTGGTATCTTTGTGTACGTTACTCCTAGGACTATTACTTATCATTTAGGACTTACTAAATAAGCAATTCTGGAATTGTCATGTTTACAAATAACTACCTAGTATAGACATATGAGTATACTAGTATAACATAACATACACATTAGGAAACATAAATACTTACAGATATATCTCAAGTATATATTTTTCTTTATGGAGTATTCAAGGAAAATACTGCTGAAAGATAAATATTTGACAAATCCTTTCAATATCCTACTATGAGACACAGATTAGAAGGATATACGTCAGATATACCTCTGGGAATTCAATTAGGGCTAAGAGAAAAAGCGACCTTTCCTTTTTTCTTCATACGCTCCAGTATTGTTTGAATTTTCTGTACTAACCCTGTATTACTTTCACAATTAAGGAAGAGGCTGGAGATGTCCTCTTCATCTCAAACTTCGACCTGAAAGTTGTCTCCAATACAGCCCAACTCCTCAGGTCGACCAGATGCTCCTCCTCCAATGTTCCAGGGACCTTTGGTACATCTCCATGGTGGCAGTTCTTTCATTACATTGTATTTTTTGTTTGTTTGTCTGTTTGTTTGTTATTTTTGTTGTTTTCATACCAAACTGTAAGCTTTAGAAGGCAAGGACTACCTATGGCTTTTTATAATCTCAGAATTCTGCAGTGTCTAGCATATAGTAAATACTCTAAGCACTCAATAAATGATTAAATCATGATGCCTACTAATAATAATATCTAATATTTACTGAACACATACGTATGTGCCAAGCACTGTGCTAACCAAATTATATTCACTATTGCGTGTAATTCTCAAGAAAACTCTACGGAGTATGTACTATTATAATTTCTATTTCACAGACAGATGAGAAAAATTAAGTTTAGAGAATTAAGTAATTTGGCAAAGTAACACAATAAGAAACAAAACTGGGAAACGAATCAAGGAAGTCTGAATTCATAGTTTGTGCTCATAACTTCTACATCATAGTGAATGAATAAATGAATGACTATGCATGAATGAATAAATGTGGAAGAGTTTCATATCTAAAGAAGACTCCTCTTCAAGAGACAAGACGACTAAGGTAGAAAATGAAACCAGAGAACCACCGATGGGGGTGGGGAGAATACTACAATAATAGATGTTATCATTATTGGAAAAAGCAATTCAATCTAAATATTCTAGTAACTTCCAGCAAGCACTGCATCCTCCTAGGTGGAGGTATACATACTATGTTTCATGTAGTACCTCTGGAAATCTCCCTATATTGCTAAATTGATTACAGAAATGATCTCAACTTTAGAAAACCAAGATCAACATTTCTATATGTAAACTTAAGGTAACTATCACTTTGATAGTTAGAAATACCTATTGCTAGGGCATAGAGCTTTTATTAGCAATTCCATTTTTATTCATGGATATAGCAGTAGTGTGATAAATAATCATTTACGACTACATAAAAGAAAGAAATATTTCCAAAAAGGTATGGGTTACCTACCAATCCCTAATTCTTGATTAAAGAAGAATTAAAATTCTTTAGCAAGAAGAAGGTAAAAATGTCCAGAATATATTAATAATTTTTCAGGTTCACATCAGAGGGAAGATGATGATTTTTCACAAATGTCTCTTACTTAGTGGTAAATAAACCCTTAGACAGACTCGGGGACACTTACTTTCACAATTCAAGCCCTTACCTATTAACTAACAGCACTGGTTAGATCCTAAGTACTAAGCAAGGATGTGCCATGCTATTTTGCTTTGGAAAAATTCAGGGTTCAAATTAAACCAGGCTAAAGGGCCTTAGAGCATTCTGAAAACTTGCTGTTCAAGTTACCAACAGCTAGGACCCAGTGTGTAAATATCCTTCCGTCCTCAGAAGCAACCATCTATCTGGCTCCCATTTGAGAATTATAAAATAAAACCATTATTTTCCATGCTCTAAAACATTGCCTTCACCAATCTTTATCAGGGTCCTGGACACAAGCTTCTTTTCAAGTTTCTTTTTCATTCTATCTTTCCTTTTAGGACAGATGCATTCCTAATTACTAATCTACCAAAAATGCCATAAACCAATGCATGGTCTTCAAAGAGAGCCATATAGACACATTAGACTTCTATTATTCAGAGCTACTGCACCAACCATAAAATGAAGTTATTAAACAGGCATCATTTTTAGTTCTACTGGGGAAAACTCAACTTAGTTCTCTTTTTCTTCCTATAAAGCTTCATCATTTGCTAGAACATAATATGTTCCAACCATCTGTGGTAGGTTAATATTGATTTCCCTATCTTCAATAGCGCATTTAAGATCAACAAGCTTTAAAATGTTTAATTTCTAGTGATTCAATGGATTTTTTTTTTTGTGCTAATAACAGAAAGTTATTTTTAATAAATCAGGATGTTTTGACATTTTACAAAGTAGTCTCCGGACTTGAAGAGGAATTATTATTTAAATATTTTGCAGTGAGAAAAGTCTCATGATTCTCTACCTCAGACTACTTTGCAATATCAATACTTGTGAGAGAAAGTCTTGCACTGTACTTCGCAGCAGGAAAATCACTGTGCTGTGAGCACAACACCATCGATCCCACCAGACTTAATTCCTCCCGGAGGCCACAAAGTGATTGTTTTCTATGAACACTTCTTGGAATTCTCCTGAACAAGGACGGCCACAAACAAAACAAAATCAAATTATGTGAAGTGAATTAGAAAGTAGATT
Source organism: Eschrichtius robustus (assembly GCF_028021215.1). Lineage (NCBI taxonomy): Eukaryota > Metazoa > Chordata > Mammalia > Artiodactyla > Eschrichtiidae > Eschrichtius > Eschrichtius robustus. The sequence goes on from NC_090831.1 coordinate 91,516,837, forward strand.
ACATTTACTGCTAGGGTGACCATTTGGTGCAGTTTGAGCAGTTCAGTTTATGCTGATTATTCCTATGTAATAATATCATCCCCTTTCACTCTCGAAAGTGTCCTAGCTTAGGTGATGAATTATCTGGTTTCCCTCTTCACTGGAGACTAAAAAGACTATTCATTTACTTCATTGAGGTTGCTAACCACATGGAAGCCCAGATTCCAAATGTCTGTAAAGTGTATTTCATCAGGGACGAGGAGAAATGATGCTAGATTTCATTTCTGACCAGGCTGACAAAATCTGTGAAACAAAAATACAAGTGTCCCAATAAAAAATGCTGATGCCTTCGAAATTTCAACTGCAGTTGATTCATATTGACTTGCTGCAGTTTAGTGCTTTGTATTCATTTTATGCTTTTCTAAAACAGGGCTTCTCTGTGAGTCATAACAAATTAATGAGAAAAAGCAAATAACTATGAAAAACATTTTGGTGGAACTAATGGGTCTAAATAATTACTTTCATTAGCTTTTGACTGTTCATGTTATAGATAAGTATCCCCATTTGGGTTAACTTTATGACAATAACTAACATTCCTAGCTAAGCTATCCAGAGACTCAAGCAATTGCCTTGTGATTTTAATCAATGTTGACATCAAGAGAGAACATTTGGACCCCTGAAAGTCTCCTCTTTTACTATATTAGAAACAGTCATCTGAATTCTTTGAACAAATACTTCAACTCTACTTTTCACCTTGCCAATATAATCATAATGACGGTGATTACAAATAATGTGACTACTTTTATGAGTCACTTCGAAAATAATAAATCGAAGTAGTCATCATTCATGTCATAAACAAGGACACTTTACTGTTAGAAGAAGCTAGATGTGATTTTTCTCAAGAGAAAAATACTTTGACCAGTTACTTGGGTCAGATTGCCTCGCTTTAACCTATTCTCCTCACAGCAGGCAGAGTGAGTCTCTAAAAACACCAATGCAGACCTACTAGAGAATGGACTTGAGGACACGGGGAGGGGAAAGGGTAAGCTGGGACAAAGTGAGAGAGTGGCATGGACATATATACACTACCAAATGTAAAACCGATAGCTACTGGGAAGCAGCTGCATAGCACAGGGAGATCAGCTCGGTGCTTTGTGACCACCTAGAGGGGTGGGATAGGGAGGGTGTGAGGGAGGGAGACGCAAGAGGGAAGAGATATGGGGATATATGTATATGTATAGCTGATTCACTTTCTTATAAAGCAGAAACTAACATACCATTGTAAAGCAATTATACTCCAATAAAGATGTTAAAAACAAACAAACAAAACACCAATCAGATCATATTGCTCCATGGCTCAAAACTCTCCACTGGCCTGCCATCCCACTAGAATAAACACCTGCCATCCTTACTATGACCCACAAGGTTCTGCGAACCTCTCAGACCTAATCTTCTACCTCCATTGTCTTCCTTCCCAAAGGTGCAACATGCTGGCTGGCGTCTTGCAATTCCTCAAACTCACCGAATGTGTATCCATCTCAGAATTGCATTTGTTATTCCTTTGGGCTGAACTGTCCTTCCCCAGATTCTAGTATGGCTCTCTTTCCCCTCCCCTCCCTTAATTTAGAAGTCTGCTCAAATATCTTCTCATTAGAGAGGTTTACAGTAAATATCCTACCTAAAATAGCAATCCCAGACCCTACCTTCACCCTACACATCCTTTCCTACTTTATTTTTCTTCACAGCACTTCTAGCTCATGACATTGCATTATGTGTTATATGTTCGTCTGTTTATTATTAGCTTCTAACCACTAAAATGTAAGCTCCAATGAAGGCAGAGACTTTGTCTCTTTTGTTCAACTACGTCTCTCTAGTGTCTGGACTAGTGTTCTAAATGAATAGTTCTAAGGCCTACACCATCAGTGAACTGATTACATTAAATATAACCTGATCATCTAGAACTATTTCCAAATTTTGTGTTGCCGTGTTTTGGTTTCTGAATCTGAAGCCCACAGCTTTCCCACTGCACATGATATTTAAATCAATTTCCTCTGAAAGGGTATTTCATGCAGTGTTGGTAAGGGTATAAACATACACAAACCTCTTGGGAGGGAAACTTGGTTGTATATATATTAGAACTAAAAACAACAACAACAACAGCAACACCAAAACATATGTCGACTGAATATTTCCACTTCTAGGTATCTATTCTGTAAGAATAAACACACAAGTGTATGAAGGCATGTGTGCAAGGATGTTCATTAAAGCACTTTGCATTTTTCAAGCTTCTGTTGCTTCTATAATTTAAACAAACAAAATATCTTCCCTAGAGAGTAAGGTCTAAGCAACTGCTAAGGAGAGCAGATTACAGTCTAATTGAAAGTAAGGTTTTGGGTTCCCCTGGTGGCGCAGTGGTTAAGAATCCGCCTGCCAATGCAGGGGACACGGGTTCGAGCCCTGGTCCGGGAAGATCCCACATGCCGCGGAGCAACTAAGCCCGTGCGCCACAACTACTGAGCCCGCATGCCACAGTTACTAAAGCCCGCGTGCCTAGAGCCCGTGCTCCTCAACGAGAGAAGCCACCACAGTGAGAAGCCTGAGCACTGCAACGAAGAGCAGCCCCCACTCGCCGCAGCTAGAGAAAGCAGGCGAGCAGCAATGAAGACCCAAGACAGCCAAAAAAATAAAATAAATAAATTTAAAAAAAAAAAAGAAAGAAAGTGAGGTTTTGAAGGGTAGTGCTGAGTAAAGGATTGCTAATCTCACTGCCAGAATCTGGGAGGCCTCAGGGTACCTGCCATACCTACAAGCCCTTTCCAAGAGGTTCCTTATAATTACAGGGTTTGTACCAGGTTTATGGCAGGCCTAGACACAGTTGACTGGACCAGGGCAGGGCACCTATCCCAAAGGCAACTGATCAATTGGTTGACAGTGGCCTGTCAGGTGGACAGATTCTAGATCTATACCTCAAAGGGGCACGCTCAGATTTCTCTCAGGTAGTTTAAACATGGGGCACACCCAAGGAAGTCAGCAGTTGACAATGGGGCAAAAGCCAACTGAAACACAGACAAGACAGGCAGAAGCAGTGTGACAGCAGACCGGGCACAAGTGTACAGAAACCAGAAGTGCTGCACTGCCATTCCAGTTCTTTAGTGAGGCTAGGCTGCCCCTGGGCGCTATCACCCTTCCTTCCCCAGGTAGCTTTCAAATGAGTGCTCTTTAAACTATATTTTACTCTCTATTATTGTAATCTGAAGGAGTTTCACTAACAGAACATTAAATTGAGGACTGGATTAAGCCTTTTAAGGGCTTAACCTTTGAAAAGATTATGGTTCCCTTTATAGCCTCTAATTATGTGTAATTCAAAATAAAAATAATATAAAACCCACAGTAAGTATAACCAAGTCCTGATAAGTCTGATTTGTTTTTCTTTGGTCATTTAATAAAATAACAATTTTTTTCAAAAAAATATTTTTCTAGAGACCTACATTAGTACTTAGCTTGCCTGCTAGGTAAGCCAGTATTAACCAAGATAAAGGTGGGACTGGAAAGTCCTATCACAGACCAAAGCACCTTGCCTACTACAAGTTAGGACACCAGTCGACTAATGACTTCCAGTAGTAGACAGATAGCGTATTAAAAAAAATTTTAATATGTTCTTATATTTTTAAAAATGGGTCAGAGAGAAAAGAAGTAAGCACATGAGTGAACAGTATTTTATTCCCTAAATATCCCTTAATGTTTTTCAATGCTGTTAGAAAATCATTATAGGAATATATTCAATTATTAATTGAAAGTCCGGGAAGGTTAGGATATTTAGGTACCAAAGATTCAGACAAATGAAATTTAAATTTTTCTTTTAAAACACCAAATACAAAAGTAATTTTCTTCTAATCAATTATTTACTAGTCTTTAGAGGCCACACAGTGGAAAAGTCTTGAGCCTTGCCACTTCCATTCTTCATATTATTCATTGTTGCATGATAGAGGCATAGTGAAGGGGCCAGAAAGGGATGCATGTCCAAAGTGTCAGTTTGCAGGATGGAACAAAGAAGCTAGACTTTGCACACATGGGTTGCAGCAGTGGGGAAAAAAGATGTAAAACTACTACATTCCCGTATCCCCTTTTCTCACCCTTCAATCCTGTACCATTAGCCCTCTTTCTAGCTCAGCATCTCCTCTGTGAACCCAATATTTACATTTACTGAGGAAAGCAACAACCCCTCCTTTTTTTCCGAGAGGTCTGTTGTAGGACTTCTGATTGCACAGAGGTTTTTTTTTTTTTATGTCTGAACAAGCTTTGCAATCTCACATTGTTGACTAGTCAGCTAGTGAGCAATAATGATACATCTGAATGAAATTTGTGTTACCTTTGGATTATACTATAAAATGTATCTCTTGACATTCCTAATCCTGTTAGATTACTTTACATAGATGAAATTTTTGCCTACTTTATTGATCTTTCTTTTGTTTTGTTTTTTAATAGCTTTACTGAGGTGTAACTCATGTAACATATGATTTACCCATTTAAAAGGTAGAACTCATTGTTTCCAATATATTCATAAGAGTTGTGCATCCATATGATGGAATGTAATCAATCATATAAAGGAACAAACTACAGGTGCACAGCATGGAGGAACCAAAAAACACTATGCTAAGTGAAAGAAACCAGGTACAAAGGACTACATATTGTATATTACCATGTAAATAAAATTTCTAGAAAAGGCTAACCTATAGAGACAGAAAGCAGATCCATGGTTGTGTGGCACTGGCAACGGGGAATGATGGGAACCAGAGTTAAGGGCAAATCAGGTGAGGGAATGTTTGAGGGTAATAGGAAGGCTCAAAAACTAGATTGCAGTGAGGGTTGCACAACTGTATACATTTATATTAAAGCTCACTGAACTGTATATTTAAAATGGGTGAATTATATATGTGTATATATATGTATATAAATTATACCTCAATAAAGATTTTTTAAACATCTTTATTGGAGTATAATTGCTTTACAATGGTGTGTTAGTTTCTGCTTTATAATTGAATAAAGATTTTAGAAGAAAAAAAAGACCAAACAAATACTCATGAATATAAACTAAACATACCATACCTCGATAGCTACATTGATACCATGCAGGCTACTAATAATTACTTAATCTGGACATGAAAATGTTTGCCATTCATTACCGCATCAGCAAGTTCTCAAACTGTTTGGTCTGAGGACACCCTTACACTCTTAAAAATAACTGAGGTCTCAAAGAACTTTTATGTGTATATTAGATGTCAATATTTATCATATTAGAAATTAAAATGAAGAATTAAAAAAAATCTTTAGTGATTCAATGTAAAATAACAATAATAAACTTGTACGTTAACACAAAGAACATATTTAATGAAAAGTATAGTTGTGTTCCAAAACAAGAGAAAAAATAGTGAGAAGAGTGGCTTTTTTTTTTTTTTTAACATGTTTGGCAATCTTTTTAGTATCTGGCTTAATAGAAGACAGCCACATTCTCTTATCTGCTCCTGCCTTCAATCTGCTGCAATATCATACATCATGTAGCCTCTGGAAAACTCCACTGTACACTCATGAGAAATGGCAATGAAAAGGCAAATAACACCTTAGTATTACTAGGAAAGTAGTTTTGATCTCACAGAACCCCACAAAGGGTCTTGGAAACTCCTAGTGGTCTTTGGGCCATCCTTTGAGAACTGTTGGTCTAGATTCTGCTCTAGACCATTTTAATTGAGGTTCATTTTAATGAGATTGCTTAAACTGTACTGTCATTAATACAAGCTTTTTGGGAAAATAGGATCAAAAAACTTTCTGAATATAGTTTTCAAAGTATATTGAATCCCACATTGTATAGACTTGGCTGTAACTTAAAGTAAGCAATCAATATGAGACATATCACGCTACATCAATATTTACTAGTTGAATCTCAAACATTATTCTAGACTTATCAGCAAGTAGAATAAATAAGATGTTACTACACATTGTTAAAACACCTGATTGTTACAATGTTATTTTTTAAAGCTACTGTTTTTGTCACTGATTCAGAAGCTTCTGTTTCACATTCTTTTCCATCTTCCCCCATCTCTATTATAATACAAGCTCCCCCTTAGTTCCTGTGTTTGCTTCTAAAATAACAAAATGTTATTGAATTTTTCTAAAATGAGCCTTGACATCATAACCTAAAACAATCATACCAATTTCAATGCCTGAAAAACAGTTATTTAATGGTCTTTTTATAAAATGTGGTTAATTTCAGCTTAATTAATATTTATTTCTCTTGTGCTTCCCAGTAAAGGATAACAATACCATCAGTCAGTTTATTTATGTGTTATATCCTGAAATGTTTGATGATAGTCACTAAAGATGTACCAGTTCATTTGGAAAGTCTCCAAAGGTTTGAAGACTTCAAAGACACCTCTTTGGATTGAAATGCACTTTCCATGTGAGGTGATTTAAAACTCGACAAAAATCTAGATATTTACAACCTAAACTCAAAGAAAACAAAAAAAAAACCAACAAAAAAAACTAGTTTAAATTCTTACTTTACAATATCTCCTTCAAGAGCAATCACTCTCTTAATGATCTTCTGTTCTGGGTTTTTAGGAGACCTAGAAAAAGATAAGGTTATATAATCAGTTATGTCTGTTGTTTTAAGAAAATGAGAAGAAATTTTACAAGAAAATACGCTATATTAAAGTCATTACAGGATCCTTTGCAACCGTGACATGACATCAGTCCTACTTAGGTCCCAAGTGAGATAGAGCTAAGAGTGAAAGAATTCTTATTTTAAACCTCTGAGGGAAAAGGATCACACCGAAACTTTTCAAAAATTAAAAAAAAAAAAAAAATTAATAAAAACCCAGAAGTATAAAGATTTTCATTATTAAATCTAAATACCTGTAGGAAAGAGGATTCATACATAAAATAATTAGGCATTTCTTTAAAATGATAACATACTTAAGTTTCTTCATTTTATTTAAAATAAACAGAGGAGTTTGATTTAAACAAAGAAAACAATGAAGAGAGGAATTTTTTTGAAAAAAAAACGATTAGGAAATTCTTTTTTTTTTTTTTCCATGTTGGTTTATTTCTAACAAAGCACTTAGACCAGGGCCACCCAGAGGAGAGACTGTCACTTCCTCAAGGACTTGAAGTTTGGGGCTGTTCTTAACCCCTTGGTCCCTTGCCACATTTCCTACTTAAAGCTGCTTCTGACCCTTGTGCAGAAGGATCAGTTGGAGAGGGGCAGGGCCCAGCCTTGCTGGAGTCTTGTCACTTGTACTCGCATCATTCTACAGAAGCACAGAGGACACAGCGTTTGAGGTCCCCCTAAACTCTGTGTTTTCCTTCCTCCAAGACCCTACCCTCTTTGGGGCATAATACTGGACAGTCCTGGAGAGAGAGGCAGATGCAGGGAGAATCTGGGGTTCAGGTTTTAGGGTATGGTAGTGCTTGATGAGGAGGGACAAGGGGAGGAAATTCTTTTAAAGCACAATTAGGTTTAGCCATTTAAAGATTATGTAATTCAGAGTGCTAAAACAAGACTAAAAGAAATTGATAGGTTCTGATATACTTAATGCAGACATCATTTATTTTAATCTATGATTAGTAGCTTATGGTAAATGTTTACTTAAGGTAATACTATTTACTCAAATAAATACTCCCCTCCCCTTCTCTTCCCTCCTCCCCCCTTACTCTATCTCTGGGATTCCTCACTCTAGGAGAAGCCATGTCTGTTTCTCAGCAGTCCTACTGAGAAACTCATTTAGTGAGGAACTAAGGTTGGCCAACCTTCATGTGAATGAACTTAGAGGAAGATCCTTCAACACACTCATAGATACAGAGAACAAAAGGGTGGTTGCCAGGAGTGAGGGGAGTGGGAGGTTGGGTGAAATAGGCGAAAGGGATTAAGAGGTACAAACTTCCAGTTATAAGATAAATAAGCCACTGGGATGTAATATACAGCAAAAGGAACATGGCCAATAATATCTTCATACCTTTGTATGGGTACAGATGGTTACTAGACTTATCGGGGTGATCATTTCCTAATGTATGTAAATGTCGAATCACTAGGTAGTACACCTGAAACTAACACAATATTGTACATCAACTACATTTCAATTAAAAACAAACAAACAAACAAACAAACAAAACCCAGTAGATCCTTCAGCCCCAATCAAGTCTTCAGAAAGTGCAGCTGTGGCCAATAGCTTCACGGCAACTTCATGAGAGACCCTGAGCCATACCACCCACTGAAGCTGCTTCTGGTTTCCTGATTCTTAGAAAAATGTGTGAGATAATGTTTGTTGTCTTAAGCTGCTAGAGGTTACACAGCAATGGATAACTCAATCTTAATATGTTCAATTTCCTGCCAATAACATTTTCAGTCTTTTGATTTAACATGTGTTTCAAGAAACAGCTCACATATCACATAAATGATCACTTAACATGTATTTAAAAACCAGAGATAGATAAAAATATTTTCAATTCAAGTCACATTTTGAATTGAATTACCTTTAAAAAGGAAAGTAAATGCACAAATACTAAAAAAGATTAAATACATTCAAAATGTAATACTTCATCAAAGGAAATATGCAGTTTCAATAAGATTTATATTTCACATTATATCTTGCAGAGAAAACAAAATCATCTAAACCATTTGAGTCTACTTGTGAAACTTAGTGACATAACTTTCCACTAAATTAACTATTAATATTCTTTATTTTAAAAGGAAATTTGATCAGAGTTTTTGACTAAACTGTCCCCTTCACTGAATTGACTAAACACTATATTTCTATAAATTTAATGTCATTTATGTACAGCTAGAGTGAGGGATCTGGGCACATTCAAGATGACGGAATTCATATCTTCTGTGCAGGGTTACTTATAGATCTTTAGAAAAATTTGCCCCCATGTCTCTCTGTTTAGATAACCAGAAATGTATATAAAAAAAAATTCAACCTCAGTGATCACCAAAGAATTGTATATTAAAACAATAAGACACCATTTTCCTATTATACTGACAAAGAAATAGTAATAATACTATTAATACAGTTTGTTGTTGAGGATTTAGTACATGTCCTAAAGTACGTGATCATGTAACATACCTTTCGGTAAATAGGTTAAGATTTTATATTCTCTTTAACATATCAATTATGCTTTTAGGAATGTATCCTTATGAAATGGTTGTGGATGCATACAAAATTTTAGCTACATGGATGTTGTCTATTTTAAAAAAGAGAAAAAATCAACAAGAAAAGATTGGTGAAATAAATTATAGTCCATCCACATAAAATATTCTTCAATCGTTAAAAATGACGTTATAAAAGAATTTTTAATGATGTGGAAATATCAACAGGATACACAGATTTAACATGTGAGCTAGAAAATTTATGTGTACCATGACCTTGCTTCAGTAATTATAAAGAGAAAACATGCATGCAACTGTACTGGGAAAAATTAGGAAGGATATAAAGCAAAGAGGAGGGGCATAGTTCTGTGTGTGATAAAACACATGCCTGGATTTTTGGTTCAGATTACTGGGAAGTCCATTAGAAGATGACAAATATTTGTGTCACATGACATTAACTGAGAAGAAACGTTCCAAGACAGGAGTGAGACCTGAAATAATCATCAAGTCTCCCCACCTAATATTGATGCGCTATTAACATTAATGAAATAACATGAAATGCAACCCTTATCAGCGTAAAATAGTATTTATGCCACAACCTTTAAGCTTTTGAGATATACTTGAAAATTATTTTATATTTTAAAATAACCTACATAGTAAGATCATGAGGCAAAATAGAATATACAAAGTGAGCTACATATATAATTAAAGTCTTATGAATTACTACTTCAAATGTATCTATAAATTTTAATGTAATATTAATCTCATGAATCTAATCACATGATTCAAAAATTTTTACAAAGGCTATTACTAACATTAATCCCATTACTGTTCAAAATCTATATCTATATTTTAATCATTAGGCTGTTGAATGCATTACTTGGATGTACGTACAAGTGGTACGAGAGTTATTACAGATTTACACTGTGAAAGTCACTGAACTTCCCTTTGTCTACATTTTCTCGGCCACTTGCCTGTCTTCTAGAAGTGAGAAAAATAACAGGTGAAGGATTACGCCTTACTTTAGGGACACGATGTGTGCTGCCCAATAAAATTTGCATTTGAATTTGAAATTTTAGTGTTTTCATAATAAGCATTGTTTTACAATATTTATTACTGGAGTCTGAATTTTAAGCATTCTGTTTTATGCCGAAGATTTAATTAGGCAAGGTTCGCCAGAGGTTTGGACAAGATGCCTAGAATCGTCTCTCTATTGCGTAGGTCTCAGTAGATCAGTTTGATGTGGCAGAACTTATCTCTAACGAGAATGGTTGTGGGGAAGGGTGAAGGGTTAGCATAGACATAATAAGATTTCCGTGATACTTAATGTTCCTCTCCTTGAATTTCACTTCCTATCTTGATAGAGGTGTCGCCATTTTTACCCTGTGACAAGCCAACAGAGCCATGTCTTCAGTCTCATAACCTTTGTAGCTAATTTCATGTTTGTGTATGCTCCCAAAACGTTGTTATTTTGATCCTGTTTGGAACACTGGGAGGGTACTCTGGAAAACTCAAGAGAGACCCTCTTGTGTTCTGTGGGAATGAGGAGACTAGCAAGTGTGCCACCCTCTCTGTTGGTACACTTGTGCTCATCCTGATGTCAGACATATATCTGAACCCTGTGTCTGAGCACGTTCACCCTTCTCCCATTTATAGTAAAATTCTAAAACTTCCCTCTGTGGGTTGTGTAGATTTTTATATTTATATGGTTCAGGATTGGCCCAGATTATTATAGAATTCATCTCAGGATTAGAAGTCACCTTGGCATATATCACAGAAAGGTCTAAATTTTAACTCTTCATTAATGAGGTAAAACTAAGAACTAATATTCTAGGAATGACCTATAATAGACTATTTTTTATACTGTCGAAAGGATGGACATGCATTAAATCAACTAATTTTACATCATCAAAATGGTAAAAAAAAAAAAAAAGTATTGCTGCTTTATTATCAAAATGAAAATGAAAAGTCCACACAACAGAATAAAAAGTCATGAAAAACCTTAGCAAATGAAAGCTTCTCTTCTCTCTTTTTTTTTTTTTTTAATTTTGGAAAATATTGCCTGGGTTTCACATGATTTTCATAGGTTAGAGTTAGAAAAGGCCTACGAGTGTACCTAGCCCTTTCCTGGCAATATTCAGTCTCACCCATTCTCCATGGCCTAAGCATTTCTGCTTGGGCGCCTTGTGTCTTACAAATGCATGGACTGGGGGACATTGGAAATGGAATCCATGGTCACTGTTCCGCCTTTGGTACAGACAGCTGCCGAATGTAGGCAAGCCCTGTAAACAATCTGGGTCTCATTTTCGGAGAGATAAGGCTAGATCAGAAGTCCTAAACCAGAAGTCAGACAATCAGATCTAGCTTGTAGAAATGTTTTGTTTGGTCCACACATCATTTATTTATTTATTTTTAAATCTGGAGCTGGCCAAACAAACAGGAGACTTCACATAAAAATTCTCATTTCCTGTTCCTCTTAGAAAAATACAAAGATCTGGCACCCCAAGCCTACATTCTTCCATGAAAAGAGTCCACTGGATCTGAGAAGCAGATCCTGAGAAGTTGCCCCAGTGCCAACAGCTTGTTTCATGTGGGTCTCAGTGACTGAGGACACATGAGTTTGGGAACCCCTGGAAATCTTTATGATTTCTTCCACCTCTAGCGTCATATAACAACTGAGAGAACACATGAAAACTCCAGCAGAGGGTCTAACGCATAGTAGGAAATCGGTAAATCTTAGAGGCATCTCTTCCTAAAATAAATTCATAAAGGAGATCAATTAACTGGACACAAGCAAATCGCTAGGATTTTTTTTTTAAGACTTACATAGATAGAATATTTATTTCAAAAACCCTTCAATAATTTCAGTCTGTTGCATTAGAGGGCAAGAAAGGCATTTTTAAAGGTTTGGTCAAATTTTATTACACAAATAACTAAAGAAACATGAAAACTAAATATAACTGTATTCATATCGGAAAGTCACAGGTCAGTTTTAAATTAAATGGGTGTTATCTGTAAAATCATGATAAAAATGACTTTTTTCTACGTTGAATTCTGTATTCTTGCTTCACTATCAGTAGTAGCTCGAACTTTGTGCAAACAGCCCCTTTTATAATGATTTATTTTCTAAATTCAATGCAGTTTTATTAATTAGCACTCTAAAAGTTTTTACTTAGGTCAGCATTTCAGCTACATTTTTGCCCCTTGCAGACTTCTCTTTGTATCATGTGAATCTTTGAAACTTAAACAAAAGAAATTATCAAGACTTTTTTGTTGCTCTTTGGGTTTATTCTTGAAATCTGCACAAGTATGAAGCTTATAACTTCAGATACAGTTTCAGAAAAGTGTATGTATGGGATTTCCCTGGTGGTGCAGTGGTTAAAAATCCACCTGCCAATGCAAGGGACACGGGTTCAATCCCTGGTCCAGGAAGATCCCACATGCCGTGGAGCAACTAAGCCCATGTGCCACAACTACTGAGCCCTCGTGCCACAACTACTGAGCCCTTGTGCCACAACTTCTGAAGCCCGCGTGCCTAGAGCCCATGCTCTGCAACAAGAGAAGCCACCGCAATGAGAAGCCCAAGCACCACAACCAAGAGTAGCCCCCGCTCGGCACAACTAGAGAAAGCCCGTGTGCAGCAACAAAGACCCAATGCAGCCAAAAATTAATTAATTAATTAATTTAAAAAACAAACCCAAAAAACCTATATGTCATAGAATAACCTTTAAAAAAAAAGTATATGTATGTGTGTATATATGCAATCCCTAACCATTACTCTTGCTCAGATATCTCATAAAATGCTCCAATCCAAGGGCCTCATTGTTAGAAAAGCGAATTACAGATGAGGTGGCAAGAACCCAGGTTAATGCTTCAAATTTTTCTTCTATGATACCATATTTTCTTACATAGGGAACAGGTCTTGGGGGAAGGGAAATCCTGGGAAAGGATCACCATCAGGCAGGGGCAGAGGGTTATGTGTGTAGAAAATCCTAGTGGGAAGTGAGTAGAATTTCAGAGCACTGGGGACAGTGCTCTTGGGCAGACTTATTTCGTGGGTGGCGATGGGGTATGGAACGGATGGCTTATTCTCCCAAAGCAAAGCCTCCCTGAATCAGCCTCCTGAGCAGTAGCAATATGATCCTATAGAGACCCTGAGAGATTCCAGGCAGGGTTCTAGTGATCCAAGAGTGTAGCAGCAGGAACAATAAGCTTATGTTTCAGATTTATGGTCGACAATTCCTTATACAAATAAATGTATGCTAATAGTACTTATGAAACAACAAAAGCATGAACTTTAAAGAACTAAACTGTTGTCTATTGATAAACATTTTCTTGGTTAAATTTAAGAGTTGTCTCACCATCACTAACTACGAATTAGAAGAAATTTAATAAGCAAATAGTGACAACTTGTCTTATTAGTAAATCAGCCTTGATTATACAAAATCAATTAAATGTGTATTATGACTCTAACTTCTGTAATTGAAAAAGCTGAAATAGTTTTATAATTGACTGTTTTGATTCTGAAAAATAAATGTCTTCACTTAACTGTGAAAAATCTAAGAAATTTAGTATAATCATAACAATGAGCTAATTTCTATCAATGTTTATTAATTCAAGCATTTCAAAACATAGAACACTGCAATCTTCAGTTGTGAACATAACTGCACTTATACTTCACTGTCTAGAATTGTATGTAAATGAATATATATAGTACATACATAAAATATATAGCACTTATGTAATACACATATGTGTGTATGTGTGTGTATTCCACCATACAATATGGAATCATACTATTTAAAGAAACTCCTCTGAACTATAAAGAAACTTCTGGGATGAAAAATACATTCCCTCATTTATTTATTTTATAAATTTGTGTTTTCACACATTGAATATGCTTAAAGTTGACCACATCTGTGGAAGTGGAGGAGATGAATACCTAACATAAATATAAATACTGACTATTCTTTCAGTATAGACTCTCAAAGTGCAGACATTCATATAGAAATACTACTAATCTGTCCCCAGAGTATGCACTCAGGAGTGTCTGAGCGGTTTTTGCTGTAGTCAAGACAGGTTTTGCTCCTCTAGCTGCACTATCTCATTGAGTATGACTTTTTAGTAGAGTACCACTTAAGGCCATGGAATAAAACAAAATTAACTGGTCTTCAAATGAATTAAAGCCATCAGTCTAGTCTCATAACCCTAATATCATGATTAAGCTAACTGGATTTATACTTTAAGCTTTAAACAGGTTGGGAAATAGTGCCACATGCTTGCGGTAGGCTTGAAGAATATACAAACCAGATGCAGATGTATATACAAATATACAAAACTTGAAAGTGTAAGCTATTGATATTTTCCATATCAAGCCATATTCATATGCATGAATATGTCACAAAAGAAGCAGACCAGGGCTTCCCTGGTGGCACAGTGGTTGAGAATCTGCCTGGCAATGCAGGGGACACGGGTTCGAGCCCTGGTCTGGGAAGATCCCACATGCCGCGGAGCGGCTGGGCCCGTGAGCCACAACTACTGAGCCTGCGCGTCTGGAGCCTGTGCTCCGCAACAAGAGAGGCCACGATAGTGAGAGGCCCGCGCACCGCGATGAAGAGTGGCCCCCGCTCGCCGCAACTAGAGAAAGCCCTCGCACAGAAACGAAGACCCAACACAGCCATAAATAAATAAATAAATAAATAAATAAATAAATAAATAAATAAATAAATAAATAAATAAATAAATAAATAAATATTAAAAAAAAAAAAAAAGCAGACCAACTGAAATGCAAAATGAATAAATTCAGTTCTCTGTATCCCTGGGTTCTGCATCCACGAATTCAACCAACCACAGGTTGAAAACATTTGTATAAAAGAGAAATTCCAGAAAGTCCCAGAAAGCAAAACTTCAATTTGCCGTGCGTTGCGCACTACACTAAATCCACTGAATGGAGTGATGTGTGGGCTGCTGCAGCCTCCTGCCATTCCACAGACACTCAGTCTCTCTCCAGTACCTAGTCGTTTGAACACTGTTCACCTCGCATCTTGTTCGTTGGCTGCTTATGCTGTAGGCACCCTTTGTTTCTGTGAAGCAAATGGTTCCTAAAAAGCCATTAAGTGGTCAAAGCATCCCTCAAAGGTTAAGGGGGAGTGTAAAGTGCTTTCTCTCGAAGAGAAAATGAAAATCCTAGATCTTTTGAAAAGTGGCATGTCGCCTGCCAAAGTGGGCAGTAAGGTCGGTAAGAACGAACTGAGCATTCACACAATAAAGCAGAAAGAAGCTAAAATTTGCGGAAGTGTTAGTGCTTCACCTACAATTGCAACGACAGTCTCTCTGGTTGATGTTGAAGTGCTTACAAAGACTGAGAAAGCATGAAGTGTGCGGCTAGAGAACATGAACATGTCACAGGAGCCTATCCCTGTTGATGGCAAAGTTTTGCGTGAAAAGCACTTCATCTCTGCGAGCGTTACTGTGAAGGGGCTGGGGAGAGCAAGAGGAAGGAGATGAAGGCTGCTAAGGGATGGCTGGCGAGCTATGTGAAGATCACGGGAGAATCAGCATTGGCTGATGCCAAGCGTCATCAGTGCCCCCAGAAGAGCTCAAGAAATTCATAGAAGAGAAAGGCTACCTTCCAGAGCAAGTCTTCAATAGTGATGAAATGTGATGAAAACCCCAAATCGCCTGCCTGTGTTCTGGCAACACAACAAGGAGGCTTGGGTGATGGCCATCTTGTTCTTGGGATAGTTCCACCAGTGCTTCATTCCTGAAGTGAAAAAAATACCTCGAAAAGAAGGGGCTGCCATTCAAGGGCCTCCCCATCATTGGCAATGTTCCCAGCCACCCCAATGTCTCTGCTTCACCGACAAGAATGCAGAAGTAATGTTCCTGCCTCCTAACACTATGTCACTGCTGCAGCCACTTGATCAAGGCATCATCAGGTGCATTAAAGCAACTTACGCCTGCCTTGCCTTCAGGAAGACTTGTGGATTTATGGAAGAGCTTCACAATTACAGAGACTGTAGATGTCCCAACGCCCAAGACAGGAGTGCATGTTGGGAGCCATTATGGAGTGAGGTTGTCTATGATTTCAGGGGCATCCCCACTACTGATGTAAAAGTCAGGAATGTTCCACGGGAAGTTAGTGGGGAAAGCTTCTCTAACATGATCGAGGACAATGTTGAGGAACACCTAGTAGCATAGAGAAACTTTTACCAACAAGGAACTCAAAGATCTGCTGAAATCCTCTACAGACGATGACGATAGTGATGCAGAAGACTTAGAGGAGGCAGAGCTATCAGTATGGATGCCTGAAAAATCTGCAGCAGGTTTTTTTTTTTTTTTTTTTGACAGTTTCATGCATTAAAAGGACATGAGCTTCAAGGATGATTCTTTGATGGAATGAAGCCTCTGTGTTACCTGAGGGATAACGATGCGCCTAGAACCACTGCAAGATTTGTTTGATGATGAAAAGAAAAGAAGAAACAGCTTCCTATAACAATGTTTCTAACTAAAGCACCTGCAGTTGTGAAGCTTTGGCCTTCAAGCTTGAAGATCCTCAGCCCTCAGCCTCTACAGATCCTGACATTAGTATCACTGAGCTGCCTCCAAAGTCTCAACATCTGCAACTGAAACCCAGTTGATACTTCTGACGTCCTGCCAGAAGGTTCAAGTTAGCCTGGTGTCTCACCACTTACCTACAGTGACAGACATCGCATCCCCTCACCCCATCAGCACGGTAAAATAATACAACAATCATCATTGCCATCGTCATCACCATCATCATTATCATCATATGAGGGTTATCAAGAGAGAATAATCAGGGGCTTCCCCGGTGGCGCAGCGGTTAAGAATCCGCCTGCCAGTGCAGGGCACACAGGTTCATGCCCTGGTCCAGGAAGGTCCCACATTGCGCGGAGCAACTAATCCCGTGCACCACAACTACTGAGCCTGCGCTCTGGAGCCCGTGCTCCGCAACAAGAGAAGCCACCTCAATGAAGAGTAGCTCCCGCTCACTGCAACTAGAGAAAGCCCGCCTGCAGAAACAAAGACCCAACGCAGCCAAAAATAAATTAAAAAATAAAATAAATTTATAAAAAAAATTTTTTTTTAATTAATATAATTAAAAAAAGAGAATAATCAGGGTTTTGATGAGGGTTAACACAGTGTGTGTGTGAGTGTGAGAGAGAAGTGAATTTATATTTTCTCTGTTTATAATTATATTTTCTACATGTACTTGTATTTGAAATATTCTGTGTTTTATTCTATATATTTCTCTTTCAGGTCATTAAATGAAAGCAATCTGTAAGTATTCAAAGAAAGAAAATGTTACGTTGTTGATGACGTGTACTGTGCAGTTAGGCCTGCCATGGTTGCATCTGTAGTGAATGTATACAGATTTTTCTTGTCATTATTCTCTAAACAATACAGTATAACAACTCTTTACATAGCATTTACATTGTATTAGGTATTAGATGTAATCTAGAGATGATTTACAGTATACAGGAGGATGTGCATAGGTTATATGCAAATACTACCCCTTTTTATGTAAGGGACTTGAACATCTGTAAATTTTGGTATCTGAAGTCCCCCTCGGATACCGACGGACAACTGTCCTAGTATGTAAGAGCTGAAGTGAGGACATTTACACTGATGCTCATACAAGATGTTAGTGGTACCTGCAGTCACCCGAAAAAGGCTATTGGAAAATGGCACAAGGATCATCCTGTCTCTAACTTAGCTCACTCACAAGTTTGCCACGATGTTGGTCATATTGTGAGGTGTGAGATGCCAAGCTCAGGGCAGGGGACATCCTAGTAAAAGTGAGGAACAAAGACAGTCTTGACCATTTTACCTGGAGCTAGCACTTAGTGCCCACCCACTTTTTCACCCATAATTCATTTCTAACCAGAATGAATAACCAAATATCTGGAATAAATGAGACAGAATTTTTATCCTTATAAATACAAAAATGAATACTTTACCTATGGTGCATTAAGCTTTCGAAGTCTGCCTAATTGGGCCCAACAGGTGCTTGCAATGGACAGAAGCTGTTAAATTCACACGTGACCATCAGAGGTGTGCACTCCAAACAACATGGTCAGAATGTCTTCAATGTAACTTTCTATGATCAGATAAAAATGTGACATATAAACTGATGTACTAAACCCCAGCCCTTTTGTCTCATGACTGTGGTTACCATGTGATACTTTTCAGGGTCAGGCAATATATAAAGAGTCGGATGGGAATGGAGGTATTTCAGTGGATACCAGTAAGAGAGCAGAGGGTGGTGGGTTGAGGGGTGGGTTTACAACTGAGAACCAGACAGGCCAACATACCTCTCAGTAGATACCAGCATGGACTGAGGTTCAGCTGTCCTTCCCCTGATGCTATCACAATATAAACTCCCCAAAGCTGAGATGCTACTCTGACAAGATGTAGAACAATAAACAGACTAAATTTGCTCTGAATTGCCTCAGAAGGCTCTTAAGTTTATCTCAGTTTGAAAAGAATAGGTTTTGTTAGCAATAAGAAACTTAAATCCAGAAACGGCAAAATAAAGGTATATACTTTTGCATACCTGGTTTTTATGGCCTGAGAATTTGCACCCATTCCATTTTCTTTTTTCTACTGCATATATCTGTGGATTACCATTTCTAGTTACTGTGGTGACACGCATTATTAATGTATCTACTGTGCTGCAGATTCAAAATTTCCTAGTAAAATTGAGTTAGGTATATGCGTGAGGAGAGGTGAAATTCCACACAATCATGGAAACTATCCTAATTTCTCTAAAATGCTCGATCTCATGGAGGAGGTTGACAACGTAGAAGTTAGAATATAAGTACAATATGAAGCTTCCTGGCTCATTTCTGTTCTAACCCTGTTGGACTTATTAATTTTTAAAATACAGTACTATTGTTTTGTGGAGGAATTCTGTTAGGTTCCAATAACTACACACAATTTGCTCCCTTGAAAGTGTCAACGTTATACCCCCAATAGTACACTGAATAGCATTCATGAACTGTCTTCAGAAAAAAGTACATCAGGTTTGAGATTTTGCAAAATCAATTCAACTGGTCATGTCTGAAACCAGCATTATCATTTACTTGCTCGGCTTGATAGCCACTTATATAGCTCTGGTTGCTAAGTTATCAGAAACTTTTTCTTAGTATTTTATTTCCTGCTATTTATACTGCAATAACTTGTTACTATGATAGTTTATTTATAAAGCTTTAAACTAAAAAAAATGCTACCATTAAATCAGATGTCTAACTCCTATTTGTTTCTAAGCCTCCTAGTATTACCTCCTTCCTCTCTGCTGGATGGAATACACAGAGTTACAGAAAGGGTAAGAGTTTAGTGTCTGATAAGCTAGAAGGGCTTAAATTTAAAATGGGTTTTTAGTGGCTGAGAATAAATGTCTGATAAAAGAAGGCAGGTTGAGAATGGCACTTTGGAGGGGTTAAAAGAATTGTGAGAGACTGTAAGGGAATTTTGGGGACAATAGGAGGAAAAAGGGGGAGAATATGTCCAAGAACTAACAGAAGTTACCAAGTTATTAGGGTAAACCAAGCCACAGAGGTACAGACCACCAGGTAAGTAGGAAGAGAGTGCGGGGCCAATAGATTCACCAAAGAAACCACTTAAAGACAGAAGACCCTTAGAGTTGCTAAATTTCGTTTCTAGCCAAATTGGTTTGACAGAGCCTCAGAATACGGCAAAGTCAGTTATGCTGTTGTTACAATCTCGTGACTGTCCTTTCCCATTAGGTTATCCTGGAAAAGTTTTATCCTTTGTAGGAAAACTCAGAGGTCAAAATATCCCTAGTTGCAAGTGTTCTAGATACAGAACACCAAAGGAATCCCGTTTCAAAAATTACAACTATATCTCAACCTGTGATGCATTCTTCCACAAGGCTAAAGATCACCTTGCTATTTTTAGTTGACTGTATACAGTCAGCAATAACTATAAAATATGTTCAGGTATGTCTTTTTAAATAAAAACTGAGTATGTTGAGGCTACAATTTGCCAGATGATTTACCCTTTTCTATCATTCTTTAATATAAATATATAGTAGACACTTTTTTTCTAGTCCATAAAGTTTTATTGCAAATAATGGAGACCCACTTAAAATGGAATATACAGTGTCTACCCACATGTGTTTTTCCTTACAGAAAACCACTTTGATTCTACTTTAAAAGACGTTGATTAATGTGAGAAGGCTTGCCTGCTTTTGTGAGCCTCAGTCCTCTAATTCTGTACACACACAAAATGGACTCTAATCTCTCCAGCTGTCACTTTGATGCTCTTCATGAGCTGTACATTTCACAGGCTCTGAAACCACTCTACAGCTCAAACATGATCAACGGCTTTCCTCAAAACCAGAACAGCAGTGAGAGATTATTAAGTCAAAATGGAAGCAAACTCTCCTCTTCATGTGTGCAGAAAATTCATAGAGGGCCTGATTTCCATATGGCTCCCACAGCTGAAGCTTAATGAATATCTTCCAGACACAGGTATAACCATTAATAACTCTCAAATACCTCTAAAATGGAGTAAAACAAGGCCAAATAGAATTAAGGGAAATAATCTCCAACTGGTCTTACATGTCTATCGGTTAAATGCATGAAGGAGGCTTTGATTTAAATAAAAGCAGATTCTCAGAAACATATGCTCACCACCCACCATTCTTCATCTGAATGGTAGAAATTTATGAGTTTCATTTCACTGTAGCAGGGGAGCTTTGCCAAGAAATAAGAGCACAAACATCAGTGATTAAAAAAGATCTCCAGTATAAAATACTTTTTCAGGGGGCTAATCTTCTTTAGAGTGGGTTTATAGGCAATGGCATCATGTTTTGGACTGACCACATGGAGAGATGTTTTCACTTATGCAACATTATTAAACTTTGTTTGGGACTTTTAACTAACCTAAGTCTATTCCCTAAAATAAAATGCCTTTCTTGAAAAGATATAACAAAATCATAAAAATACTTCTCACAAAAATCCTCTGATTCAGCTTCCTTTAAAGATGTATAGCCCCAAAGCCTTGCTGATGCACACCACCGTATCTCTCCCACCTTTTATCAGCTCTTTCTTGCCACTACCATCTGTTTGCTTGCTTTTTTCCAGCGCATTGCCCATCCCTCCAGGCTGTTCACTGGCACTCAGATGCCTCCCTCTAATTCTCTATCGCACCATCCAAGAAATGTCCCGGGTCTTTTCCAATTCTTCTTCCCAAAGCTTTTCTTCAACACTACCCCCTGTATAGTTTGGACACTATCCTCCTCAGATATAATTTTTTCAATGAGATAATATCTAAGTTTCTTCTGGCCTTCTGTTTCAAACACAATTATTTCCTCTTACACTGTTTTGTGTTATACATAGGAGGAAAACTTTCTAAACATCTCATCTTTTACAACCACCATTCCCTAAACCCTTATAATTCCAGGTTTTAAAGATTTAAATACAATACTCAGAGGAGTTATATGATTAAGATGTAGCTAATTCAAGTGTTTCTGGAGATAGCCTCATCCACCAGAGGGCAGACAGCAGAAGCAACAAGAAGAACTACAATCCTGCAGCCTGTGGAACAAAAACTACATTCACAGAAAGAGAGACAAGATGAAAACGCAGAGGACTATGTACCAGACAAAGGAACAAGATAAAACCCCAGAAAAACAACTAAATGAAGTGGAGATAGGCAACCTTCCAGAAAAAGATTTCAGAATAATGATAGTGAAGATGATCCAGGACCTGGGAAAAAGAATGGAGGCAACGATCGAGAAGACCCAAGAAATGTTTAACAAAGACCTAGAAGAATTAAAGAACAAACAAACAGAGATGAACAATACAATAACTGAAATGAAAACTACACTAGAAGGAATCAATAGCAGAAAAACTGAGGCAGAAGAACGGATAAGTGACCTGGAAGACAGAATGGTGGAAGTGATCTGGAAGACAGAATGGTGGAATTCACTGCCGTGGAACAGAATAAAGAAAAAAGAATGAAAAGAAATGAAGACAGCCTAAGAGACCTCTGGGACAACATTAAACACAACAACATTCGCATTATAGGGGTCCCAGAAGGAGAAGAGAGAGAGAAAGGACCAGAGAAAATATCTGAAGAGATGATAGTCAAAAACTTCCATAACATGGGAATGGAAATAGCCACCCAAGTCCAGGAAGCACAGAGAGTCCCATACAGGATAAACCCAAGGAGAAACACGTCGAGACACATAGTAATCAAATTGGCAAAAATTAAAGACAGGAAAATTTATTAAAAGCAGCAAGGAAAGAACGACAAATAACCTACAAGGGAACTCCCATTAGGTTAACAGCTGATTTCTGAGCAGAAACTCTACAAGCCAGAAGGGAATGGCATGATATACTTAAAGTGATGAAAGGGAAGAACCTACAACCAAGATTACTCTACCCGGCAAGGATCTCATTGAGATTCGATGGAGAAATCAAAAGCTTTACAGACAAGCAAAAGCTAAGAGAATTCAGCACCACCAAACAACAAATGCTAAAGGAACTTCTCTAAGTGGGAGACACAAGAGAAGAAAAAGACCTACAAAAACAAACCCAAAACAATTAAGAGAATGGTAATAGAAACATACATATCAATAATTACCCTAAATGTGGATGGATTAAATGCTCCAACCAAAAGACACAGGCTTGCTGAATGGATACAAAAACAAGACCCACATATATGCTATCTACAAGAGACCCACTTCAGACCTAGGGACACATTCAGACTGAAAGTGAGGGGATGGAAAAAGATATTCTATGCAAATGGAAATCAAAAGAAAGCTGGAGTAGCAATACTCATATCAGATAAAATAGACTTTAAAATAAAGAATGTTACAAGAGACAAGGAAGGACACTACATAATGATCAGGGGATCAATCCAAGAAGACGATATAACAATTATAAATATATATGCACCCAACATAGGAGTACCTCAATACATAAGGCAATTGCTAACAGCTGTAAAAGAGGAAATTGACAGTAACACAATAATAGTGGGGGACTTTAACAACTCACTTACACCAATGGACAGATCATCCAAAATGAAAGTAAATAAGGAAACAGAAGCTTTAAATGACACAATAGACCAGATAGATTTAATTGATATTTATAGGACATTCCATCCCAAAACAGCAGATTACACTATCTTCTGAAGTGCACACAGAACATTCTCCAGGATAGATCACATCTTGGGTCACAAATCAAGCCTCAGTAAATTTAAGAACATTGAAATCATATCAAGCATCTTTTCTGACCACAACGCTATGAGATTAGAAATGAATTACAGGGAAAAAAACGTAAAAAACACAAACACATGGAGGCTAAACAATACGTTACTAAATAACCAAGAGATCACTGAAGAAATCAAAGAGGAAATAAAAAAATACCTAGAGACAAATGACAATGAAAACACGACGACCTAAAACCTATGGGATGCAGCAAAAGTGGTTCTAAGAGGGAAGTTTATAGCTATACAAGCCTACCTCGGGAAACAAGAAAAATCTCAAATAAACAATCTAACCTTACACCTAAAGAAACTAGAGAAAGAAGGACAAACAAAACCCAAAGCTAGCAGAAGGAAAGAAATCATAAAAATCAGAGCAGAAATAAATGAAATAGAAACAAAGATAACAATAGCAAAGATCAATAAAACTAAAAGCTGGTTCTTTAAGAAGATAAAATTGATAAATCATTAGCCAGACTCATCAAGAAAAAGAGGGAGAGGACTCAAATCAGTAAAATTAGAAATGAAAAAGGAGAAGTTACAACAGACACTGCAGAAATACAAAGCATCCTAAGAGACTACTACAAGCAACTCTATGCCAATAAAATGGACAACCTGGAAGAAATGGACAAATTCTTAGAAAGGTATAACCTTCCAAGACTGAACCAGGAAGAAATAGAAAATATGAAAAGATCAATCACAAGCAATGAAATTGAAACTGTGATTAAAAATCTTCCAACAAACAAAAGTCCAGGACCAGATGGCTTCACAGGTGAATTCTATCACACATTTAGAGAAGAGCTAACACCCATCCTTCTCAAACTCTTCCAAAAAATTGCAGAGGAAGGAATACTCCCAAACTCATTCTATGAGGCCACCATCACCCTGATACCAAAACCAGACAAAGATACTACAAAAAAAGAAAATTACAGACCAATATCACTGATGAATATAGATGCAAAAATCCTCAACAAAATACTTGCAAACAGAATCCAACAACACATTAAAAGGATCATACACCACGATCAAGTGGGATTTATCCCAGGAATGCAAGGATTCTTCAATATATGCAAATCAATCAATGTGATACACCATATTAACAAATTGAAGAATAAAAACCGTATGATCATCTCAATAGTTGCAGAAAAAGCTATTGACAAAATTCAACACCCATTTATGATAAAAACTCTCCAGAAAGTGGGCATAGAGGAAACCCACCTCAACATAATAAAGGCCATATACGACAAACCCACAGCAAACATCATTCTCAATGGTGAAAAACTGAAAGCATTTCCTCTAAGATCAGGAACAAGACAAGGATGTACACTCTCACCACTATTATTCAACATAGTTTTGGAAGTCTTAGCCACAACAATCAGAGAAGAAAAAGAAATAAAAGGAATACAAATTGGAAAAGAAGAAGTAAAACTATCACTGTTTGCAGATGACATGATACTATACATAGAGAATCCTAAAGAGGCCACCAGAAAACTGCTAGAGCTAATCAATGAATTTGGTAAACTTGCAGGATACAAAATTAATGCACAGAAATCTCTTGCATTCCTATACACTAATGATGAAAAATCTGAAAGAGAAATTAAGGAAACATTCCCATTTACCACTGCAACAAAAAGAATAAAATACCTAGGAATAAACCTACCTAGGGAGACAAAAGACCTGTATGCAGAAAACGATAAGACACTGATGAAAGAAATTAAAGATGATACCAACAGATGGAGAGATATACCATGTCCTTGGATTGGAAGAATCAATATTGTGAAAATGACTATACTACCCAAAGCAATCTACAGATTCAATGCAATCCCTATCAAATTACCAATGGCATTTTTTACGTAACTAGGACAAAAAAATCTTAAAATTTGTATGGAGACACAAAAGACCCCGAATAGCCAAAGCAGTCTTGAGGGGAAAAAAAACAGAGCTGGAGGAATCAGATGCCCTGACTTCAGACTATACTATAAAGCTACAGTAATCAAGACAATATGGTACTGGCACAAAAACAGAAACACAGATCAATGGAACAAGATAGAAAGCCCAGAGATAAACCCACGCACCTATGGTCAACTAATCTATGACAAAGGAGGCAAGGATATACAATGAAGAAAAGACAGTCTCTTCAATAAGTGGTGCTGGGAAAACTGGACAGCTACATGTAAAAGAATGAAATTAGAACACTCCCTAACACCATACACAAAAATAAACTCAAAATGGATTAGAGACCTAAATATAAGACTAGAAACTATAAAACTCTTAGAGGAAAACATTGGAAGAACACTCTTTGACATAAATCACAGCAAGATCTTTTTTGATCCACCTCCTAGAGTAATGGAAATAAAAACAAACAAATGGGACCTAGTGAAACTTCAAAGCTTTTGCACAGCAAAGGAAACCATAAACAAGATGAAAAGACAACCCTCAGAATGGGAGAAAATATTTGCAAATGAATCATCGGACAAAGGATTAATCTCCAAAATATATAAATAGCTCATGCAGCTCAATATCAAAGAAACAAACAACCCAATCCAAAAATGGGCAGAAGACCTAAATAGACGTTTCTCCAAAGAAGACATACAGATGGCCAAGAAGCACATGAAAAGCTGCTCAACATCACTAATTATTAGAGAAATGCAAATCAAAACTACAGTGAGGTATCACCTCACACCAGTTAGAATGGGCATGATCAGAAAATCTACAAACAACAAATGCTGGAGAGGGTGTGGAGAAAAGGGAACCCTCTTGTACTGTTGGTGAGAATGTAAATTGATACAGCCACTATGGACAACAGTATGGAGGTTCCTTAAAAATCTAAAAATAGAATTACCATATGATCCAGCAATCCCACTACTGGGCATATACCCAGAGAAAACCATAATTGAAAAATACACATGCACCCCAATGTTCATTGCAGCACTACTTACAATAGCCAGGTCATGGAATCCACCTAAATGCCCATCGACAGATGAATGGATAAAGAAGATGTGGTACATGTATACAATGGAATATTACTCAGCCATAAAAGGGAACGAAATTGGGTCATTTGTTGAGACGTGGATGGATCTAGAGACTGTCATACATAGTGAAGTAAGTCAGAAAGAGAAAAAGAAATATCGTATATTAACGCATATATGTGGAACCTAGAAAAATGGTACAGATGGACTGGTTTGCAGGGCAGAAATTGAGACACAGATGTAGAGAACAAACGTATGGACACCAAGGGGGGAAAGCGGTAGGGGCATGGGGGTGGTGGTGTGATGAATTGGGCGATTGGGATTGACATGTATACAGTGATGTGTATAAAACTGATGACTAATAAGAACCTGCTGTATAAAAAATATATATATTATTCAAGTCAAAAAAAATAAAATAAAATGAACACATTGTTCAAAAAATAAATTAAAAAAAAATCTACACCTAGGCATTTCATATTCAAGCTAGAGAAAAAAAACAAAACAAAACAAAACAAAAACAAACAAGTGTTTCTGGAAAAGTCTTATTTCCTTTTTATTAACTTTTAGTACATAAAAGTCTAACTGTTCATAGTTACACTGATCTAATCACATAATCAATATCCTAGAGTAGAAATATTAGTTACAGATTTAAAGCAAATATGTAACATGATTTAATAAAAGAAATAGCAAGGAAATGGAACTCAAGGGTCGCAACTCTACAGAAAAAATGAGAAGACAAAAAGTAAATGATCATCTCTTACAGTATCTTTCAAACTATATTACTACCTTTCTAAGTTAAAATCTCATTTTAATGAGTTCCCAACAATGCAATCTAATCACTTTCAAGTCAAAGACGCAGCTGTTTAGAATGCAGGCTGTGTGGTTGCTGTGGCCATGTGTACTTGACCTCCTGCCTGTTAACAAAGAGATTCAATTAATTATTTGCTGTTTTGAATGGTGATTTCATTTCACCTCCACCTTTCTTTGAGTGTTAAAAGGCTCAATTACTTTATCACCTTAACCTTAGCTTTGGAGAATGCATGCAGTATTTCTTAACTGCCAACTAATAAACCATCTTGACACAGAGAGCTAACTTTCAGGACCATAGCTCCTACGTCTTATGCTGGAGTCAGCTGAAGTAACATATTGACCTGGTGGCATATCCTCTTCCAAGAGAGCCTCTTTGTTTTGAAAGGCAGCTTGGTGCTAAGTTGTTTCCTGGATATAGGTGAGGAGACAAACTAGTACTGCAATGGGTTTTATTGTCTCAGTTACAGTGAAACTCTGGTTTCATTAGAAATATTACCAAACACAAAAATGGAATGCTCTCAGTGTAAACGGAAGGTATGCTGATTAACAGCGTATTGGTTTTTCCTGCGTACTTTTAGTTTTTCCTATATGCTTTCAGGTTAAGCTCAGTTGTGTAATCTCATATTTAAATTCTGAAACACCAAACTAGAACATAACAGCTTCAAAATAATGTAAAAATGGCTTCTGCAATGTATAGGTAGAACTGATACCATTTAAATTCTAAATGTGAAACACTACCCATAAAGCCAAAAGCTAGTCTGGAATCTATCAAGAATATTCTCGCTCCTCTTGAATTCCTTTAATATTGATACCATGAAGCATTTTAGAAGTTCCCATTTGCTACTTATTTATTTTTAGATTACTTGGTCTCCTCAAGTCGAACGGAAGATATGAAAGTAGTGATTGTCTGAACTTTCTCATTGTATACAGTCCCAAGTCAGTTACTAGGGCTTAAAAAAAAAACAAGTAGTATTTCATAGTGATTAGTTTATAAGAAATATACCAAGAAATTGCTACTAGGTATCCCATATAAGTAAAATCATACAATATTCTTTTGTGTCTGGCTTATTTCAGTTAGCATAGTGTCTTCAAGGTTTATCCATGTTGTTGCGTGTATCTGAATTCTGTTCCTTAATTGTCATTTTCATGACTGATACTAGTCCTTGCTCATGAATATTCAAAATGATTTATCAACCTAGTAGCAATATCTTGGTATATTTCTTATGATCTAATAAAGTATGGTGGCTGAAATTTTGAAAAAACTCATAATTCCTTAATTCTTTCCAAGAGAATTTATACTGACATGAAAATGAATGATTCTATATGGTCTATAGATCTTAGTCTATGGATTAGTGGTTCTGAAACTTCAGAGTCTAGGGTTGAATCCTAGGAATGTGGAATCCACATTTTAAAACGCACATAGATGATTCTGATGTAGATGTTCCTAGCCCACCTTTGACAGACACAGCTGGAAACCTTCACATGAAAATTCTATGAAATTCAGCATATTGGATCCCACACATTCAATAAAGACATAAGCCACAAAGAAAAGCCATAAAATATTTCCAAAACAAACAGAACACAAAATATTGATTTCAGAACATGTACAAAATTGTAAACTAGTGGGAAAACAAAATCCTACTAGGAAAAAAACCAACATTCTAATAATTCCATATTTAACTCCAACCTGGAATTGGATCTACAACTAGTATGGAACAACATAACTCAAGTAAGAAAGAGCAAAACGTTCCATTTCCAGGGTTCCTTAGAATATAAAAACCTCACCCAGAGTAGACATAATGATGAGAAGCTATGATGTAACAGAAAGGCTATGGTATTAGATATAGAAGAATTTATTTCTTACAATCATTAGTTCATTCAATAAATATTTGCTGGATGACAACCAGGTACAAGGCACTCTGCGTGGCACTAGTTTACACAACAGACCTTATTACAATTTACAGCACTCATGGTATTTTTAGGATGCAGGCCCAAATGTGAGCTGTATCACCTCGAGCAAGTCATTTACCTCTCTTAGCATCTATTGTGTCATGAAAAAAAAGAGGTGATGACAATTGGCACTGCTGACCCCCAAATCTTGCTTCAGGGATCAAATGAATTACTTAACAAAAGCTTCTGAGCATCTGCTTTTTATAAAATGAGCCTCAGGAGATAATAAGTTGTATTGACAGACCCCAAGGGTCCAATTCCTACTTTAGGAAAGAAGCTATAATCTCTGAAACTGAGACCACAAAATGAACTTCTCACCGCAAAGATCAATATGAAACACTCTGTGAGGTGTGTGTTGTGGTCTATTACATGCAAGGATTCTGCCACCAAGGAGAAAGCTCGACTCAACTTCCAAATAAATGTCAAATAGCTTCTCTCTCTCAGCATCCCCAGCTCTCTCCCTGCTTTCCTCCTTCTTTTTACACTCCCTCCTTCCCTTCTTTCCCTTCCTACCTTCCTTCCTTTTTAGAACCTTCTTCATAAAACCTGTTAATAACTGAAGATGGTATAGAGAGATTAAGCCATTTTTAGGCCCAATAATTTGTTGATTTTTTTCATTAGTTCATGAGCTGTTAAATTTGTAGCTAAATGTATTCTTACTGGGCAATTTAATTGCTCCAGTGAAATGCAAAATTTCAATCAACCAATTCTTTGCGGAAAGCGAAGGGAATCTAATTGTTCTATCTGTTGTGTATTTTAATTAATTGTTCCTCACTTAAAAACTAGGTAACAAAAACAATGATACTGTATTTAAAATGCTCAGGAAATTCAGCAAATGGGTCTTAAAGCATCCTTAAAACAAGCACAAATGGAGAAATCCAAGGCCTAAGAGGTTCAGAATAAGCCACCAGAAAGTTGACACATGACAGGCATTTGTCCACCTTTTAGTCTCATGTTTACTGTTTCACTGATTCCTGTCTAGGATAATGGATTATGCCATTTATTAATATATTTTCTAGGCTTTTATCCTGAGTATTTTAAAATGTCCTAATTGACTTAATTATGGCAATATTTTTAAACTGAAAAAATGGGTACCTATATTTTACAATAAGAAAGGTACGTCATAGACAAATAAATATTTTCTAAAAAGCACAAATCAGATTGTTAGAACTGAGACCAGAACCATGTGTATGAGACTCTTCATCTCTTAGTCAGAACACTTAATTATAATTTCTCATGGTTGCCATTATTATTTGCAATGGGATTTCATTTTTAAGAAATCAGTATAAAGAAATGTATAAGTAACACAAAAGAGAAATTGATGGTGACAGTCTAAAATTATTTTCATTCTTTCTAAAAAGTTGTATATTCACAATGAATTTTGATATGAAATAAATAGATCAAACTATGAATTGTTAAAAGGGACAAATCCTACTTAAAATAAAATTATCATCTATACTAAACGTTCCATATTTCCAAGTGAGAAAGATAAAAGTATTTAATCCCAGTATGAATAGATTAATGATTGATATAAAGACCCCGTAGAAGCCTCCAGTTAATTTTCTAATGCTTTAATTTCTAAAGTATTCTTTGATAAATCTTTCTAAGGTGTGTATCAAAAACACTAATCCCTCTTTTAAAAAGAGAAAAATCTATAATTTTGCTAAAACATTTTACAATTTATGACTTTAAAAACATACATAATGGCTTCCCTGGTGGCGCAGTGGCTTCCCTGGTAGCGCAGTGGTTGAGAATCTGCCTGACAATGCAGGGGACACGGGTTCGAGCCCTGGTCTGGGAAGATCCCACATGCCGCGGAGCAACTAGGCCCGTGAGCCACAACTACTGAGGCTGCGCATCTGGAGCTTGTGCTCCGCAGCAAGAGAGGCCGCGATAGTGAGAGGCCCGCGCACCGCGATGAAGAGTGGCCCCCACTTGCCACAACTAGAGAAAGCCCTTGCACAGAAACGAAGACCCAACACAGCCAAAAATAAATAAATAAATAAGTAAATAAATAATTTTAAAAAATAAAGGAATTCCTTTAAAAAAAAACCAAAAAAACATACATAACTTTAAAAAAAATACATATAACTTAAAAAAAGTCAATACAACTTTTCTTGAATATATGTACGACATGTATATCCACATGAATCCATGTAGCATATGCTAATTTTCTCTGGGGCAGAAGGTACAATGTTGTCTGGCTATCACTACAAATTGCTCCAAAGACTTGTCTAGTACTTTCAGTTTCCCACTATTTATTTTTAAAATTTTTTTCTGAAAACACTCTTTTCCCCATCACCCAGACATAACTGCTAGTAAACATTTTGGTATTCATCATTTTTCATTTTTTCTAACTCTATACATACTTAACTTTTAAAAAATAGAACTGTATATACTGTTTTGTAACCTTTTTTCAAAATTTCATAGTTTATAATGACAAGATTTTCCAATTCTTAACTCGCAACGGAATGAGAAGTTTCAGGTGGTACTAACACAAATTAAAAGTGATCTGTGATTATCTGATTAATTCTATCAATACTGGTGTTCAATGAGATACTAACCCAAATTAGAGCTTCGAGAGAACTGAATTATTGGGTTTGGCAGCAGTCACACTGTTAAAATTATGTGGGTAATTAACAATTCTTGCCTACAGTTAGGTTTATATTTGGCAAATCAAAACAATTGGTCATGCTTTATAAAGCATTTAGGAAAACCTTGCTAAACTTACAATTAAGATCAGAACCAACAAAATAAACAATTAAAACTACTTTCCTGGGGCATGACAAAATGTTTAAAATAAAATTTGAGGACTGTCTTACTAACTTTTCACTAACTTTTTTTTCCCTGCATCTGGTCCTCTTCCACTTCTGCTGCCCTCCTTATTTTTGCTCTGTCAAGACAAGCATTGCACAAAATCAACACCTGCCACTTTCTCAGTTAGGAGAGTTGAAACAACTGTATTCAATGTCTGGAATAATAACTACCTTCTCTTAACCTTTGTTCTCTCATTTCTTGGAAAAAATGAATGCAGAAACTAAATATAAAGGTATTAATTAAAAAATGATAGTAGGACATTTAAGGTGAAACATACATTGCAAGATCTTTTTCAAAGACTTTTCAAAATGTCCCAGTGAGGATTGCTCATGTATAAACTGGGAAAATTTATTAATACCTGCATCTGATTTCAGGTTCTATTAGAAAATCTGAGAC
The DNA here is from genome assembly GCF_028021215.1 of Eschrichtius robustus. Taxonomy (NCBI): domain Eukaryota; kingdom Metazoa; phylum Chordata; class Mammalia; order Artiodactyla; family Eschrichtiidae; genus Eschrichtius; species Eschrichtius robustus. The sequence continues at coordinate 91,549,156 of NC_090831.1, forward strand.
AACATAGTGATTTTCCCTGTGTAATTCTCATGTTATCAAAAATAACACAGATACATTTGAGCTACTGTCTTCCAAAGCTAGACCCTGCTGCGTCATTGAGGCAAAGGTATAAAACTGAATCAGGTCACATATCCAAGTATACACTCCATGAAGGAGCCACTGATTCAGAACTCCCTATTTAGGGCAACATTTTGACCCTGGCTAGATCACTAGTTACTCAGAGTCAAGTAGTTTTAGTTGAGTTCTTACTGCATAAGTGCTCATATTAGGAGGAAAAGGATATACAGAACATCAAAATTTGCACCTCTGTTGGCAGTCTCAGTAGAGAATCCTGGGGCTGAATAGACATGAAGATCTAGCAACTCTCTGATCCCTGGAGGAGGTCCCATTAGGTCAAAAATGAAGCAAATTGGTGGGCACCATGAGGAAGCTAACACAACAGGGTCCATGAACTACCTAAAAAGACTCTACTGTCACTGTACAAGTATGCTTTGTGAGAACTAATGGATATTTGAAAAGATATGAACAGCATATACCAATCACATTTATTTTTTCTTATAAATCAAGGTTTCCTTAATTACCATAAATTAAATAATCTAGTTTCAACATCATCATGTAGATAAAGGTATTTTTTTAGATAGGATTTTTGCAATTCAAGTCTCTTACGGAAATGGTAGTTTGTGAATTTCCTTAAGTCACATAATTTTTCTCATCTAATTTGAAAAGTCATAAGATAGAACCATTAACTATGACCCCTTAATCACCCAAAACAGAAAGCCATAGGTGAAAGATCATTAACCTCTTAACATTAACTATAACCTCTTAACATCCTTCCCCCTCAATTTAGGACCGTATCTTTAAAATTATGCTTATTGTCATTAAACTTCACACATGCATAATTTTGATTCTATCTATACTCATACAATTATCAACAAATAAATCCTCTTTGAAGTGAAAACATCTGATAAACTCCACATAAGCAATTTTTATAAAGAAATATAAATAAATTGGTCAGCTCTGCCATTAAATAGAAGTTACTGGCAGTTAACTGTATACAAAACAAAAAGTAACTAAGTATCGAAAGGAAGTAGAGAAGCAAATTATTTGACCCCAGACTTCAAGGAAGCCTAAGAGCCTAATTGTCCAAGTAATGCAGACACGAATAAAAGATCTGTCCTCCTTTCTAAAAATAATAGTCTATCTAGTCCTAATGCTAAGACTTCCTAGGTCTCTTGCAAATCCTGCCAAAGAGATTGTGCTCTACTGTCCCCAGAGTGAAGCCTGTCCCAGCTAAGAGAATTTTTAAAATATAACTAAGAAACAACATAATATAGAGGAATGAATACAACTTCAAGTGGGGAAACTTAGTTTTGATTCCTGCTTAAATCTCAGAGCCTCTCTGGGCCTCTGCTGGCCTGTTTGTAAAACACAATCTCCTCAACACCCCCTCCAGGGCTGTGACACTATGACTAGGGTAGGTTGAAACACATCTTCACACTTGATTTAAAAAAAAAAAAAAAAAAAAAATCACACAGTAATAAATTATTCCCCCCCTTCAAGAAAACAACTTAGGACTTTATATAATGCTTCACATATTTTATCTTTTAATTATTTTTCCTCTTAGATTACCTATTTTCTTAAGGAGAGATAAAGTACTATATAATGTTATGATTGGGACCTCCATTACCTCATTACCTCCCAATGAAATAGTAAAAAATTCTTAACCCAAATGACAAATAGCAGAGTATGAAAAATATACATCAAACTAGTGGAAAGGGAGAATAAAAAATTAAAAGTTATCATAAATGTTTCTTTTCAAGATCACTCCGTCATTTTTATATATACCTATAACGTATGGGCAGGTAACAAGTTAAAATTCAAGAAGAGACAGGTTGAAGAAGGTACTTAACTGAATTAAATAATCTTTAATATTTATAAAGATGTCAAGAAAGAAAATAATATTTGACTTCTCACAAAAACAAGTGTTCTTGTTATTTTTAAACTCTTGACAGAGAAAAGGATAATCAGAGTTGACAGGTCTTCACAATGCACTGTATTCCAACCAATAAACCTGTTTTTGAAAATACAATGACAACTCTATTTGAACTGGAACAGTTATCTTTATAAAATTACATGCAAAATTTTAAATGTTCCTTTCCATTTGCTTTTTTGTTAATCCTTTCAAAGGTTTCTTTGACTCTAATATCCTGGGATAGTATTTCCCAAGCTGTGTTTCATGGAACACTAGTTGTATTGCTTCCAAGATGTTAATGGTAGAACCTTAAGGCAAGGCTTCTATGGGAAACTAAGCTTTGGAAACACTAGGTTAGAGAAGGGAGATGAGTTTCTTTACTGCAAGGTTTCTTAGAGCCTTTCAAATGCTAACATGAGCTGCACGTTGCAAACAGATGGGTATAGTATGCAGGTGTCCAAAATGTCTTTAAGAATAGAATCTCTTTTTTGCCTAAAATGTGTTAACATCTCACAGATGGTATGGATGACACTGCTCTATGATTTAGTTAAGAAGCATTACATTCATTTAAAGATATTAATTAAAAATTATAGTTGTTCCTGTCAACTAAGGTCCCTAATCCTTAGTTTAGGAATATTCCACTAAAACAAAAATACTCTTGAGAAAGATGGAATATTATCCCATTATCAATCTCTAACAGCTTGGTTCTAGATCAGATTAACAGAGAATGCCAGAAAAATAAATGGGAGAAAGGAAAAAAGAGATACTTAAGAAGTAGGGTAAGCTGAATATGTAGGGCAAAGCAGAGCCTCAATTCTCAGTCTTTAGAGGCTGAAGGAAGAAGTTTTAGGGCTACTATGAAGTGTAGGCTAACTGCTCTAACAAAGTGACCCCAAAATATGTCATGGTTCAAACCTAAGCAAAGTTCATTTATGGCTCAAATAACAGTGCGAAGTGCTTCGGTTTGGTAGGAGCCATGGGGGGCGTGCACCTCAACTCTGTCGTCAACGGCTCTTCCATTTTCAACACATGGCTTCCAAGGTCACCCTTGGGGTTGCCTCCATCCAAGTCAGTGGGAAAGAATAGAAAATAGAGGTGCAAGCATGGGGGATATTTTGAGCCAGACCTGTACTTTATGCACATCACTTCTACTCAAATTTCTTTGGCTAAAATACAGTCATGTAACCACAATAACTACAGGAGAAACTGTGAAATGTGGTCCAGCTGGTGCACAGGAAGAAGAGGAAAACATACATCTTAGTGAACAAATAGTAGCCTTTGCTATATATGTGTAAGGAAAAAGAGGTTGAATGACATACAGTAGCGAAAAGTCACAAAGCACAACAAGGACAACAAAAACAAATGTGGTCTATACAACTGCCCAGTGTTAGAATTGTTTCTACCATCAAAAGCAAACAAACAAAAAAGAACATAAAAAGCTATTATTGAAAAAATATAAGTTAATCCAAATATCAAAAAATAGGGGAGCAATTAAATGAAGTATAGTATTCCTGTTCCTAAAGTAGAGTATCATGTACTCAATAAACATCATGTTGTGAAATAATGTCATAATGTCTGAAAATCTGCAGGGTATTTCACAATATTAAGATGTACAAATAGTAAAATATATATGGTTATAAGCATATGGAAAAAAAGCCTGGAAAGACAGTCATTAAGATATTATTTCTGACTAGCTATATTTGGGAGTTGGAATTATAGATGTTTGATTTTTAAATTTTTATCTGCAATTTCTTCTTTTTGAAATTAAATATGTAGTATATTTATAATAAGCAATATTTCTAAATAAAAATATCAATATGCAACTAAATACGTACCAATGACAAAACTCTGAAGCTGTTTTATAGTAAAAAGCAAAGACAAAATTAAAAACACATGTATTTGATCTCTTTCCACACACATCTGATGGGCACATTCTTTTAAGACATGAGGAAAAAATTGTAAAAGTGATTGTTGGTAGGGAAAAAAGTAATAACTTCAACTTTTATTGCAATCTTTATTTTATAACTTCAACAAACAACAACAAATATTTCTGAGCTTTCACTATGAACCTATAGAGACAAAGACCAATGTTATTTTGTGCCACCAATTATCTGTGTTGACCGATGGACAAGCAATTACTTTCCATCCAGAGCCCTGCTCAGTAAAAACCCATACATTATTTTCTGCTTATTGATTCTGATGAGAAGCATACAGCAGCACGTACGGCTTGTAAAGCAATGATTCAAATATATACATATATATCTACATAGCCACACGAATAAGGAATTTTAGTAATATATATTGTGACAATATCCTTAATGCTCTGTAATTATAAGTTAATTTATAATTATCTCCCATAATCATGAAGAGATTAAGTTATATTTAAGTAACTATATTTGTGAACTTCTTTCAGAGTACTGTAAAATTCATGGCCGTTGCCTTCACAAATAATACTAGGCAAAATTTTAAATTTAAACATGCTGATACAATAGATTAATAAGAAATATGAATAGGCCATATTTAAGATCACAGGATAACTATTTTTCCACCTACATCTATCACCTGTGCTGTACTCTGTACTCCTAGTTAGCCCCATTCCTCTAAATACTTAATCTCACTTATTTTAGTTATAACCTAATTACATGGTAAGTACCAAGAGGATACAACTTGTACGTATTTTTCACAAGCAACCTGGAATAGTAGAAAGATCACAGGCATTGGGGTCAGGATTTTTTGCCTTGGAAAGCCTCCTTCTCCTTGCCACTTTCTAAATCCAGGCCTTTATTATCTGACACCTGCATTACTGCATAAACCTCATAACCAACCTCCCTAACTCCACTGCCGATGTTCTCTTGGCTACCATACTACCAAGAGATGTCTGTTAAAGACATAAGCCTGGGGACCCCATTTCCTACCTGAGAACCTTTGTTGGTTCTCCAGTTATGTGATATATAGAAAGTTAGATCTATCAGACCTGACCTTACTTTCCTTGGCTATACAATCTCAACTATGGCAGATTCTGATGTGTTGCTGGACAAGAGTAGACTCACAGTCATATGTGGCACATTTTTATTAATGGCACATTTTAAAGTGTTTTCTTTTTTCTCTCTTGGATAGGAAAATTTTCTAATATTCATGCAATAAGATAAAAATGTGTATTTCATAATTAAAAGTAAATTTCATGAGTTACACTGGATTAGCACAAATCCTATGAACTGTTTACATAGTACTGGTATTTCCAACCACATCACTTAGGAAGATCAAAGCAAAGTCTATGGAAGATTAATAAATGATAATGTTCTGTACATACAAGAAAATGTTATGGCCCTGACAAAGCCTCTCAGAAGTTGAGAAAGGATGAGGCCACCTTCATTTTTTTGAGCCTCTCAGCATATTAAAAAAAATGGAGAAGGGCCAAAACACAACTACATATAGTATGGCTTGTTCTAAGTGTTTATATTCAACAGATTAATGTGTTCAACATTTAAAAACACAATGCCATATAACTGTGCTACTTGTAAATTAAGATTCATTATCATTACAATGAATATTTCACAGTTTACTAAAGGTGGTGTGGTTCAGTAATAGGAGCAAAGCTTGAAGTTTTTTGATGATCATCTTTTTGCAATCTTGTCAGTGTGTCTTTATCACTACATGATAACATCAAAATCACCCACTTAGGCAGCTTCTGAATGGGAACCTGGGTCTACAGGGCCATCCTGGCCCTCCCTGAGATGTTTCTGGTTCTTGTGCTCAGACACAGACTATTAGACCCTGCTAATTGCAAAGGAAATGCATGGCTCTAACAACAATAATAACCACCACCACAATGGCTTCCTATTATCTGTGAACTGAAATACTCCTAAGGACCTTCTTCTAGTTAACATGCTTTCCACAATCACTCCCTACTTATCACACTTCACGCTTACCTTTTGCACCTGGCTTATCTATTCAACACCAAATTTAGACCCTGCTATCCTCTTTGTTTTTGCTGAAGCTGTTCATTCTGCCCTTCCCATTTCTGCCACCAAAATCCCACTCATCGGCCAAGCCTCTTCTTAAATATCTGCTCTTTTATGACACTGTCACTTTTTCTGACCTTCTGCTTTTTTCATCCTTGATTGTATTTCATATATTTTTCATCATATAAGTTATGTGATACAATTATATGCACATTTATTTTATTTCTCCAAGAGATTATAAGTCTACTGAGGGCAAGGAAAATCCTGTATGCATCTCTACATTCTCTGTGTCCCCTGGGCTAATGTATTAGACATGGTAAACATTTGATAAATATATATTAATTAGAAATCACAATAGCCACAAGACTTTGGCAACAAGCTTGTTGAAGTAAATATTTCTGGTGCTTTCAGTAACTTAAATACCCAACTATGTACTTAACAGCTGCGTTATTAAATAACATGTATAATAATTATAGATTTACCACCCATTTCAAGTATATCAGGCATAAAGTATGCACTTCATAAATATTAAAGAAGAAAGTATAATGATAATGCATCAATAATGCTATCAGCCCTCAAAATTTAGATAAATCATAATCACAATCTAGCTTAATGTTCCAAACAGAATCTCAGCCATATTTGAAATTCAAATAAAGATGTATTACTTTTTTTTTTTTAACTTAACTGAGTTCCGAAACGTCTTGGCAAGAGCTTTATAATATACAACAGATTCATTAGGATGTTTAATCAGATCACTCAAGCATTTGTTCATATGGAAAATTCATCCAAATGTATCAAAACTCTTAGCCAATATCAATATAACTATAATTAAGAATATATTCAGAAATAATGCCATAATTAATGCTTTATTCAAATTGCCAAATTCTTGGCAAATAAACTAATGTTGTCCTTGTAGGCCACTTGTATTCAGTCCCTGGAGTTAAAGCAACTTGGCTGGACTCCAACGACGAATCACTTAGGAGGGGAAAAGATCATTTCTTTAGTGAGAATTCACTGCATCAAATGGGACACGCCATGTAGAAAATAATAACCTACTTACTGAGTTCTCAACCTCATCTTGTTATATAAAAACAAAAGTATATAATTTAAAATCACAAGGAGAATAATGCAATTGAGAAAGAAATGGTATTACAGTATCTTATCAAATAATTTAAAGAAAAAGGCCTGGGTTTCCTAAGACTTTCCTGCCTTTCAACCTTTCAACATATGTCAGCTCCTTACAGCTCACAATCACAGACAGACACATGCCACGTGAACAGCCTAAATGAAAAGGAAAGGAAACATCATCACCGCACCCTCCTCTCCTTCCTCCCGGCTGCCAACTCTGCACATTAGTTAATTGCGTGGCTGGGGCTCGTGCTCCTGTCACTCAACTAAAACTGGTCTCTTAAAAGTTATAATGATTTCCCGATGAGTAAGTCAACTGGGCTTATTTCCTTGTCCTTGTTTTCTCTAAAAATTCTACCCTGATGACTGAGTCTCTCCTTGAAAATCTTATCAACATTAGTGAAGACCCATGGATTTGTTGTTTTCTTTTTGAAGTTCCCTTTCTAGCCCTTCTTGCCATCCCCCAATAAACAGGTCTTCCCCAAAGTTGACCTTTTTCTCTGTTTGCCTTGGTATTCTCATGTCTTCAACTACTGTATTAGATCCATTAAAAATGACAGGAGGATAGAAAATCTCTTTCCCTCAAAGTTCTAGAGCTCTCCTTACTTCCTGTCCAACAGTGAGACTTTCTTGTGAACATATAGTCACCTGGGTGTTGCATTGATACCTCAGACTCAAACAGTCAAAAACAAAATACACCTCTCTCTTCTCCCCTACTGCCACAAACCACAAGCAAAACAAACCACAGAACAGAAACCCTCCTCCAGACTTCCCTACTTCTCTTGCTGAAGACACTCTCTTTCTAGAGAACCATGCTGGACACTACAGTCAGATTTGACTTTTCCGGTTCCTCTCTGCCCGTTTCAGGGGACCCTGCCTCGCCAGTGTCTCTGCTGTCTGTCCTGTCTCTGTCCTTCTCACTATATACACTCCAGAGCTAGTTCTCACTGGCTCTTACCTGGAATAAAAAGAAAACAAGTCTCTTATTTGTCCCTCTGCATTCCATCCCTAATGCCAGTCCCATGTTAATATGCTGGGGAATAGCTGTGAGTATTCATCCATTCACTAAATATTCACTATTATCCTTGTGCCATGTCATTTTGTGTAGAGAAACCACACACCTGGCTTTCTACTGACAACCCCAGGTGATCTTTGTTCAGGTCCAGATCAGTTTCCTATGATCTCTCCTCTTTTGCCGCAAGCCACAGGAACTCATCCTACATTTAACTCTGTTCTTGGGGTTATTTCCCCCACCTCAAGCCAAAATACAAAATAAGATAAGTTGTCCCTGAATGTCTGCTCTCACTTTCGTCTTTTGATCAATAGGAAAAGTGTAGTCCTCAGCTAAACACTACATTTCCTAGCCTCTCTTTTTGCTAAGTGTAACCATATGACTATATTTTGGCCAATGGGATATGAGCAGAAATCACACATACAACTCTCAGATCGTGCCTGTAAAAGGAAGGAGGAGGCCCCCCACTTCTTTCTCCCTTTCCACGTTTGATCATGTAGGTGCCAGAAACACCTTAGAGGCTGGGGACCAACAAGGAGTCTGGCTCCTGAACAGCCTCTTGGAGCAGTGCCATGTTCCCCAATCCCCCTTTTCTGGACCAGCTGTAATTTAGATGTTTGTTTGTGAGAGAAATAAAGTTTGCCCTTGTTGAAGCCTTTGTTATTTTGGTTTCTGTTAAAGTAGCTAATACAACAGGCTATCAAATACATAGACACAATCTCTTCAACACCTCTCCTACTTGTGAACAACGATGACACGTGGTTCACGAGATACTGTACAGCAAGGAGTCAAGCAGTCACTGTCCTGAGCTTCTAATGCCAGGAGAAAGGTTTAATTGGTATTACACAGAAAGGAACATAGTGCAAGAAATAGAGGAACATATTTTCAGTTCGGGCCCGAATAAGAAAATACATCTTCCTAGAAAAAGGTCCACAGCTACAGTACATTAGAGGTAGATAGAAAATTAGAGAGCTGCAGCAATCACACCATTTCTATTAGAAAGAAAAGGAGACATTTTGAAGAGCACAACAGAGAGAGGTAAAACTAACATGAACATTAGTCATTAGCTCATACAAAGACTCAGAACTTGGAAATGAGAATCAGGAGAAACAGAAGCTATAGTCCCCATGAAGACTAACATGGAGTTCGAACATTACGGGGTCTATTAAAGAGGAGAAATGGAATTGGAAAAGCCCAAGAAGTGGAACTTAGAGTAGATCAGAACAGATGCCAGAACCTAAGCTAAAAGTTAAGACAATTTCCGTAGAAAGGAAAAATCTTGAGTTACCTGAACTCCACTGAAACCCATTTATAGTCATCTAGTTACTGATAATACTTGTACTTACGTTAAAGAGTAGTTGTAAGTAAACTGTTTTCCCCAGATGCTGATCAGCAAGAGGTGAAAAAGTCATCAGGGACACAGTGAAATTACCTTGTTTCTTCCCTGAGATAAGGAAGTGAGTTGCTGTTAATGAGTTTGGTTCAATGACAAGGAGAGTCCAACCTCCATAAGGAGTCCTTGAAATGGACATGCCTAGTGCATAGATTTTGTATTTCAGTTCTTTCTGGTTCAAGTTTCTAAGAATTAGGTGTTTTCCCATATCTGGCAAGGTTAAATATTCTTGCATCATCACAAGCAGGCCTGAACCCCATTAAGGATCCTGGATAAAGGAAAACCAGGCTAAGATGTGCTACATCTCCTCCCTAGTTTCTGCCAGTCTTCGTATTCTTAGCCAGATGAATCACAAGCTGCATGTGCGTGTTTTCTACTTTTCTATAAGCCGCCAGAAATACTACAATAGTAAAGAAATATAATCCTACAGGTTAGGTCATTTTCAACAAACCCTTATGCAGCATTTATAAAATCCCAAAGTAAGAAATCCCTCTAGATGTAATACATATAAGATGCTTTAGAGCATAGTGGTAAAAGCATGGGTTTCACTGTCAGACGGACCTGGGGTTAAACCCCAGCTTTATCATCTTAGTAGGTGTGTAACTCATAAAACATCTCTAAACTTCAGTATATTCTACTGCAAAATTAAGATCAAGTAACAACACAGACAAGCATACAACTGCATGTATAATAAGTGCTATGAGGGGACTTCGCTGGTGGCGCAGTGGTTAAGAATCTGCCTGCCAATGCAGGGGGCACGGGTTCAAGCCCTGGTCCAGGAAGATCCCACATGCCGTGGAGCAACTAAGCCCGTGAGCCACAACTACTGAACCTGCGCTCTAGAGCCCGCATGCTGCAACTACTGAGCCCACGAGCCACAGCTACTGAAGCCCGCGTGCCTAGAGCCCATGCACTGGAACAAGAGAAGCCACCACAATGAGAAGCCCGCACACCACAACGAAAAGTAGCCTGCGCTCGCTGCAACTAGAGAAAGCCCGCACACAGCAATGAAGACCCAACACAGCCAAAAATTAATTAATTAATTAATTAAAAAAAAAATGCTATGAACAGTCAAAATACTGCAGGAAGATGTAACAAGATACCTGACCTAGTTTGGAAAATCTGGGAAGGCTTCTTGAAGAAGTGATATTGCAGTTAAGATCTGAAGGATGCAAAGGGTTAACCAAGGCTTGATAAAGAGTGTCCTCGGCAGGAGAACGCCAAGGGAAAATGGCTCCTGGTGGGAGAAAACACAGCTCACATTAAAGGCAAGTGTAGCTGGAGAACAGAGGGTGAGGGATAGCTCAGTATAAGGAAGCTGGAGGTGTATGCAGGTGCCAGACAATACGGGACAGCATAAGCCATCGTTCAACGAAGGGTTTGAAGTAGTAGGTGACGTGCACATACTAAGTATTCAGTAAATGTTACTTCTGTCATCATTGTTGGGAAGTAACACCTGGGCGGGGGAGACACTGCCTTACGGTCATTGATTCTGGGACCAGGAGAGAGAGAATTGGTAAGCAGTCTCTTCTTAGAGAATGGTATCTTTAACGCCTCTTTCTGTCTGAATGGGCTACAAAAACACACAGGCCTTTTTCTTATTTTTCTCAATTTAAAAATTTTGAGATAATTGTAGACTCACATGCAGTTGAAAAAATAATAAAGAGAGGTGCTGTGTAGCCTTCATTCAGTTTCCCCAATGGTAACCTCTTGCATAACTACAGTACATTATCACCACCACAATACTGCCATCAATATAATCCACTGAACTTATTCAGATCTCACCAGGTTTACATGCCTTTGTGTGTGTATGTGTGTTGGTGTGTATACTGAGTTCTATGCAATTTTACCACACATGTAGATACATGTGACTATGGCCACAGTCAAGATACAGAATAATTCTACCACAAGGGGCCCTCTTGTGAACCTTTAATAGCCATGACCACCTCCCTCTGCATCTCCCTAAACCCTGGTAACCACTAACCTGTTCTTCATCTCTATAATTTTGTAATTTCAAGAATGTAATATAAATGGCATCATATAAAACATAGCTTTTTTGGATTATTTTTACTTAGTATAATCCTTTTATGATCCATCCAAGTCATTCCATGCTTCAATAGTGCATTCCTTTTAGTGCTGAGTAGTATGTCATGGTATGAATGTACCAGAGTTTTGTTTAACCATTCACCTGATGAAAGATATATAATTTTTTCCCAGTTTTTGGCTATTACAAATAAAGTTTTGCTATACATGTTCAGGTTTTTGTGTGAACATAAATTTTCATTTCTGTGGGATAAATGCCCAAGTGTACAACTGCTGGTATGTAGTTGCAAATGGTAGTTGCATGTTGAGTTATATAAGAAACTGTCAAATTGTTTTCCAGAGCAGTGGTATTACCAATAATACATGAATTGTCCAGGGACTCTACGACCTTGATGACATTTGATGCTTTCACAATTATTCATTTTAGCCATTCTAACACTTGTGTAGTAATATCTCATCTTGGTTTTTTTTTTTTTTTAATTATTAGCACCTTTAATTATTATTTATTTATTTATTTGGCTGTGTTGGGTCTTCGTTTCTGTGCGAGGGCTTTCTCTAGCTGTGGCAAGCGGGGGCCACTCTTCATCGTGGTGCGCGGGCCTCTCACCATCGCGGCCTCTCGTTGCGGAGCACAGGCTCCAGACGCGCAGGCTCAGCAGTTGTGGCTCACGGGCCCAGTTGCTCTGCGGCATGTGGGATCTTCCCAGACCAGGGCTCGAACCCGTGTCCCCTGCATTAGCAGGCAGACTCTCAACCACTGTGCCACCAGGGAAGCCCCTCATCTTGGTTTTGATTTGCATTTCCCTAATGACAAATGACGTCTAATATCTTTTCATGTGCTTATCTACCATATGCATACCCTCTTCAATGATTTTTCCTTCATGTCTTTTGCATATTTTCTAATTGGATTGTTTGGCTTTTTTAACTGAGTTTTGAGAGTTCTTTACATATTCTAGATACAAATCCTTTGTCAGATATGTGTTTTGCCATATTTTAGTCCAGTCTTTACCTTGTCTTATCAGTGATTATAAACAATAATCATTATGAAGAAGCAGGGAATTAAAAAGTAATATATACGTGGAACGCTCAGAACTTGCAAAGTTCCTTAAATACTGGACCCCATCAATAAAACTGTAGTTTCTGACATGCTCCAGAAACAGAAAATGGAAGCTTTGTTGCACTTTAACCTCTGTTTCCGCCACTACCACATCTGCCTATTGTTCATGTGGACTCTTTCCTTCCATAATATATCATTATTCTTAATGAGTAGTCAATATAGGTGACTGCATATCTCCTTGCCAAAAACTGATGTTTGTCAGGATATCTGCCTAGATGAGTCTCAGATCACTGGGCTTTTGCCATTTTCTCAGTATGACCAGAAAGAGACCGTGCCTTCTGCTTACCAGCTGAAAAATCTTCAGGTGTTCCCACTGCCTACAAAAAAATACGCATTTGTAAACCTTGTGTTTAAGGGTTACCACATAATGACCCAAGGTACCTCTTTATTCTTACTTCCTCTGTCCTAAAATTTCTACCACAGTCATTATACCCTGCAATTTACTTCCAAAAGTCTAATGTTTCCTTATACTAAAGACTGGACTTGCTCTACCAGGTTGGGGCTGTTACTAGAATGAAGAGCAGGTGGAGTTATATAACACAAGGCACATAATCCTCTTACTATGAAATTGAATGTCTCTCCCATATCTACTTTCCCCAGCAATTACAAGCTAAACATTGCAAAGTAATAAATATTCATCTAACTAAATAAAAGTTCACTTACTTGGCAATATATATTCTGCTCTGGCAAATTTCATATGTTCAAGTTGTTTTCCATGAAAATTTGGTTAATTCAAATATGGTATCACTCACATTCCCATGGTAGAGATGACTGGAGGGCTGGGCTCAGCTACGATTTTCAACTAGAATGCCTAAATGGGGCCACTTCAAGAAGGCAGGCACAGGATAGTTGGACTCCTTACATGGAGTTCTCAGGGGATCTCATAAAGAGTTTTCCAAATGATGGGAAATGGAAGCTGGTGATTTCTTAAGGTCTGAGCTAGGAAACTGGCACAGTGTCACTTCCACTGCACTCAACTGCTTAAAGTGTTCATAAAGCCCACTCAGATTCAAGGGGGAGGGGATACAGGATCACATCTCTTGATGGGAAGAATTTACAGTGATCTTCACTTCACCACATGATTTGCTGGTGGATTAGGGGAGAAATGTTCTGAGTTTTTAGATATCTGAACATGTCTTCAGTCTGCCATTATAGAATGGAAGGTAAATACCATCTAAAGTTGCAAAAGAGATTTTCCCTCGTAACTCTGAAAACAATGCTCTGTCTTCTGATGTTCAGTGCTGGGCCTGAGAAGTCAGATGCAAATCTGATCTATGATCTTTTTAAGACTTTTTTTTTCTTCTCTTGAAACTTTTATGATCTCATGTTTATCTTTGGTGTTTCAAAAATTCAGTATCTTGGTGTAGATTGCTGTATGGGAGCAATCAAATGAGAAATTTCCATCTTCAGATCTAGGTTATTGTCTTCTATTTTCTTACTAATTTTTTTTGTTTGTTTTTCATATTTTTCTGAGATTCCTATACTGTACCTCCTTTATTGGTATCTATGCCTTATAGCTTTATTTTTCATATTTTTCATCTATTTGTCCTCTTGCTCTATTTTCTGCATGATTTTCTCAAAATTGTTTTCTAACTTTATTGATATATTTCCACAATCATTTTCTCTAGTTCTCTAATGTGTCCTTCATCACAGTATCCCTAATTCTTATTTTACAGATACAATATGCTCTCAAGTATTTCTGAATATATCAGATTAAATTTTAAAAAAAGAGATAGGCTCCCTGAATTATTACATTGTCATCTGGAATCAACTTTCTCCCTTCCTTTTTTTTTCATCTTTTACTTTCACGTTGTTGGGTCAGAAGATGGAGTTGCTAATATAGGTTTCATCCACTGTTGTTTAAGAAGGACTTTTCCCTAAGTCTTTTCCTTGAGTGGAAATTCTGACTGGGATATTTGTGTAGGGTAGGGCAGCATCATGGGAAGGAATCAAAGGCACAGAGCGAAATTTGCCAGCTTGCAGGTTAAGGTAAAAGCGCAGGGAGCCACCAGACAGATTTAGTCCAATCCCCTCAACTGACAGAACAAGAAGACTTTACTCCCTTTAATCTGGAGCATCAATATCCATCTAGAAGCCTTAGCTTTCCCAAGTCAATTCCTTCAATTTCTTTACAGAAGAACCATTGGTTTTGTTGTTGTTGTTTTAACTGAACACCTGCCACATGACTTTGTTCTAAGAACAGAAATTAGGGAGAGAGATGGAGGTTCTCTCTATTAATCTCTGTTTGTAGCCACACTTCTTACCAAAACCTCTGTGGACCTTGCTAACTTTCAGTCCAGAGTTCCTCTCCTCTGTTAAAGGTTTACCTTTTTAAAAATACTTCATTAGGGTTGGAAGGCAAACACATATTCCTGTCTACTGCTTCTAGCTAAAAGTTCTTAATAATCAGTTACGTGTAGTCTCAGTTTAGCCGTGGTAACAGCTCTTGCCTTTAGAAGAACAAATTTCAAAGGATCACCAGAAGATGATATAATAGAAAATGCAATTAGGTGATAATACATTTGGATGAAGGGAGACTTCATTTTGTAAATACCTTCTATTATATACCATTTACAATATATCTGTTATTAACAAATGCTCATTAGAAAACAGATGGGTGATTCCCCTGTGGTAGGCTGAAAATATGGAACTTCTCACCAATATTTTGAAACATTTTTGTTTGTTTGGCAAATATACAAAAAAAAAAAAAAGATAATAAAAGAGCTAGAAAAGCCAAAGTTAGTAGCAAGAGCACTGAACAAGAACTACTTATAGACATTCTACGTAGACAGTGATATTGATTGGCCAATTCATCAACATGTCACAAGACGGTGGTAAGGCATGAACAGAGCATTATCAATGGAACACAAGTAACCTTATGCATGTAGAATCACAGCATAAGGATTCCAGTGTCACAGAGGATTTGCAAAGACATCGCTTTTTAATTTCTAACACTGGTGCCAAAACACCTATCAGTTGTTCTTGTACAAAGGATTACTTTGCTCCTATAAAATAAAATAATGTAATGTTAATTATTTCAAACATCTTTTTAAGCCAGTCTTCTATTAGGCTCCCAATGTAATTAAAATCCATTGAAGCATAACTTCAACTTACATATTTTTCATACCTTATATGATTGTATTCAATCATGTATGAAAGTGTGGTAAAAATATAAAACTATTAAATAAATATAGTGTCCTTTATAAAAGCTTTGACAGATTAGTTCCAAAGATATTAAAGAAAACTTGAGAGGGCAGGTTAAAATCAGCTGCTTTTATGTCAAAAAGGAGAACTTGTTTCATTATAACTAAGTATTTGAATAAAAACTATTATGAAATTTGGAAGGTCGTTAATTATATCTCACATAGCTCAATTAAAGAAACATTTATTAGAATTTCTCAATACTCTGACAAAACCCTTCATTGCTAAAACATAATGAAAATGATATTTAAGTGTCAGGCCAGGTTCAAATATGAACAGTGAGCATTAGTGGTAAACTAAAGTCAAACTATAATTCCCAATTTGTAATAGGATTAGACTCTTTCCTCACCATGAGATTTCAGTCCAACACCACTCCCAAAATCAGTGATCAAGAAAAACAGACAGGGACTTCCCTGGTGGTCCAGTGGTGAAGACTTCGCCTTCCAATGCAGGGAGTATGGGTTCGATCCCTGGTCAGGGAGCTAAGATCCCACATGCCACGTGGCCAAAAAAACCAAAAGGTAAAACAGAAGCAATATTGTAACAAATTCAATAAAAACTTATAAAGAATGGTCCACTTTAAAAAAAAAAAAAAGAGGAACAGACATACAATCCATTTCGACATTTCAATGTTTGTGAGAAAGAAGTAAGCAATTAGAGGTAGAGAATTTACGACAGCTAAGGGTTACAAAACTGACCACAGCAAAGTTCCTCCAACATGCCAATATAATCTAAGGAATTACAATTGAACTGAGCAAACTAAAATTGAACTTCAGTACCCACTGGTACATAAAACATAAAGTGAACTTCCTAACACTATGAGAGTGAAGTACAGGCAGAGAAGAATGAAGATGAATGAAGAGACCCTGTGAAGCACCAGCAGAATTCTGAAAATAATTTTAAGATAATCAGCATAGAGGATATGTAAGATATAGGTAAAAGTTACCCTAAAGTGACAGAATTCTTTTCAGGCCCAAAGAGGGAGGATCAAGGCTTACTATTATCCAATAGAAGGCATAAACATCTCAAGAGAAGGAATGCTTAACTACCAATGAGGCTGGTCAGAAAAAAGAGCAAGAAAAAAGTCAGGGAGCAACCAAATTGGCCAAAGTTTTATCCAGCAAAGTCCTCAGGGAAAGAGATGATGAATTTTGGGGGAGTTGGGCCACCTGCCACTTTCATGAAAGATACATATCTGTTTTAAGGTAGAGATACTTCCTTATAATTCTCTAGAGTACAAATAAGTGGTTTCAAATCTTAGGCCTTGAGCTCTTGTAGCCCCTTCAGAAGCTGCAACAAGAAGGGGTGAGGTGCAGGGTATGAAGATACAAGCACAGTTCTGCGTCCATCTGTTATACGTTTGACCAAGGGATCCATGTCTTTTAAAAAATGGGAACTCCTGGCTTAGTTCAAATTGTTTCTGCTATTCTGACTGCATGTTCAGCACATGGTATTCCAGACAGTTTTCCAGTTTACATGCATCCTGACTCTGGAAATTACCCTGCACAGCAGTCTCAAGCAATTCAGGTCACTAGAAAGGAAGAGTCCTTTTGGAAACAACACAACTGCACTCTGATTATTTTGTTTTGTTTTCACTGACTCTTGTGAGTTTGCCGAGGGTGAGTCAGGGCCTAGGAGATTGAATACAGTAGCTCAGGAAATGGGGGTAAAACCAAGTTTCCCAAGCTGCACACTCCAGGACTGTGGTAATGACACCATGCAGGTAATGCTTCCATATATGTTCTCCTCTGAGAATCCAGAATGCTCTCTTGGTGACAAAGACATTCTGTCTGGAACCCTCATACCATAAATGCCCTTTGGGAGGATTTTTCTACCACTGTATCATTATTGTTACTATTGTAATTAGTTTATGTTAGCATTTTATTATATACTGAATCAGAACATACTGGGTTTAGTCTGGTGCTAAAAATTTATTACTGATAACTTTTCTTAACTGTTAAGTGGAGATAACACTAATCCATATCCTTTCCTCTCCCATCTTAGATACTTGTATGATACAAAGGCAAATAATATATTCTTTATAAAACAATATATAAACTATAAAACTACTTATCCATTACTTAATTACATATTCACCCACTTACTTAATCGAAATATCCCTTAGATAAAGCCAGAGGTATAACAAATTCTTTTGCTTTTGTAAACTATAAAGTACTATGCAAATAAAAAAATTGTTACTGACAGAAAAAAGTTAGTGTTCTTAATTTTTAAAAATCTCACATAGATTAAAGTACAAAATATCAAAATAAACATTAAGTTTGGTAAAATAAGAAAAAGATATCTGGGTGATTCACATAAAGCAGATTTTCTGAAAAATACATACTTAATATTATAAATTGAGAGATACCACTTCATATATTCTCAACTAATACATATTGATAAATTTTAGAAAGAAAGCAATAAATCATTGACAAACATCATGGATTCTCTGAATGAAAGGGCAGGAAACAGTGAGAATAGTACCCCAACACAGCTCAGTGGAGGCTGTGAGTCTGGAAGCAGACTGCCTAGGTTTGGAAGCTTGATTTTACTGTGTATTACCTTAAGGACCTTAACGCAAGTTTTTCATAGGGCTGCCGTGAGGCTTAATTCTCACAAAACACTGAGGTCAGTGCTTGTCACTGAGTGAAGATCTGGTAAGTGTTAATATGATTGTTATTACATTACGGTCTCAAGTTTCCACTCCTACCTCCTTGCAAAAGGGGTGTTCTATGATCTTCTGAGAAACAAGTCATTACCCCCAGAATAAAAAAATACCATGGCCCCTAAAATCTGATCAGAGCTGAATGAAATACAGAGAGTCCTCAGCCAGCTGTCCCTTTCAAGGGATGCAAAGCTCTGCATGAAACATGTGTTTCTGGTTATATACTCAGCACCTGCTGGATCTGGGCATGGTTATTCCTTCAGCATGCGCTATATGAGCAGTTTATTTCCTTACCTTCTAGAAATAAGGCCATTAATAAAACTAGGCATTTAGGAATACAAATAAAAGTTGGATTTTGAAACCTCAGGGCAGATGTACACGGGAAACAAAAATATTCTTACTTATCACATCAAAGTTATTAAATAAGTGTAGCTCAAACTAATTCAAACTGTCCCAAGTTGCAATAAGATCCAATATATGGTACAGCTACTAAGTCATGAACAGCTTGGGAGCCCAACCTATGGGAAGTTACTTTTATCATGAGAAGGGCTGGAATATGTGAATTTAATAATCCAAGAACTTGTGCCCATATTCCTATTTATGCGGCTGTCACTTCAGCGCTTCATTCTGTTGCTTTCCCAGTCGGTGGTTACATTTAGAATCCCACCTGCCTTACTATAGGTCTGCTGATGGTCCTCCCAGAATGACTGGCGTATATCCAGTCAAAATTGTTTCATCATTATGCTATCTCTCCCATAGGCTGAAAAAGAAGAAAACCAGATACAGTGTCTCTTATTAGCAATAATACTTCTACTGTTTCATAAAGTAGATCTTGGAAATTAATGTTTGGACCTATCTGTCAAGCTAAGTAAGACCCAAATCACCCAGAGAGAACAAACATATGCAAACATTTGCATACCTTGCTATGATAAAGTTTGGGGAAACTATTTAAATCCAGCATATACATCACCAGTGTACAAAACAACTAATCACATGCAATCAGAGTCCTGAAACTGCAGTTGCCTCAATTAAGCAGATAGTCTACATAGTTCATCACTTACTAATGTCCCTGTAAAGAGAGTCAAAATTATGAATGGCCTGATTAGTTTCTGTTCTAGAAAATCTAGTCTCCTGCAATTAAAGAGTTACTAAAGGACTCCTTTATTCCTTGATTCAGATTTGATATTAAGACAACCGCTCAGTAGAGTTGCAGTCTTTGAAACTGCAGTCTTTGAAAACAAGGTCTTCCTTTCTAGTCACTAAATGCTAAAGACTGCCCTCCAGGATAATTCTTTCTAGCTTCAGGATGCACATGAACTGAACTAGCAGATGGACCACTGCTCAGTGAATGACATAATATGAGGCAGATAATGGAAACTAATTTCAGCTCGGGTAGTGGTTTTCCCAATTTGTTAAAGTCACAGACCCCTTGGTCAAGGGTAACCAATGAAAACTGAGTTGCTCTCGTCCTTCCACATACCCTTTCCCTAATACCGACTCTCACGGAGATCATCTGGGCCTGGGAGGCATGCACATGTTTTAGGGTGAATTTTGCCTATAACTCACATGTGGTTTAGGAAAGACTTAATTGTTGCTGTCATCTTATAAATATATACTAGTGATGATATACAGATTTGACCTCAACACCAATCAAAAAGTAGTGACTGACTGACATGAAAAAGATTCTAAGGACAACTCTTGACTCAATGAGAAAAAAGAAAATACAATGATTGATTTGCAATGATCGATAAAGATATAACAAAGGAAAAATGATGACATTTGTATGATATATTTTGCCTTTGCATTGTGTAAAGGGCTTTTTTTTTCATATGCTCATAGACTTCTAACAATAAAAGTGATTTAATAAAAAACAAAAACCAAAACAAAACCACCAACCAGTTTAATCCCCTAAAGCAAAAGCACATTTTCCCACAGTAGCTATTTACTTTAATATATATTCATTCACAAGACATTTATTAAGCACAAATCTTTAACAGATGCCATACTGGGGGAAGCATATTTGCCTGTTTTTCTATTTCTTTCAAGAGCAATAGTTTTATCCAGTGTGCTCACATTCCAAAGTCCTCGCCGTCATCAGGTGACTGTGCCACCCGTCCCTTTGAGAATCTCAACATCTGATTGTTTCAGCTGCTTCCTTCTGTAAAAGCACTGCCATCAGGCTCTCACATTTTGAGTCTACTTTCCTCTCTATTTCTGAAACCCCATCGTAATGAAGTAAGCTCCCTGAGATCCACCTACCGTCACTGAGTCAAGGAAATCACTCTATCACCTCTATCACTTTTGCTCCATCAACTTCTCTCTCTCTGCTAGATTATTCCTATCAACACAAAAATAGGCTCTCTTGACCCCATATCTCTGCCATATTTCTGACTTCCCCACTTTCCTGTGCTTTTCTCTTGAACTTAAGTCACTTAGACTTTGGTTCCTACTACTCCATCAAAACAGCTCTTATAGAGTCAGCTCCGTTTGACACAGCTGATCACTCCTTGGAACATGTACTTCATCTGGCTTCTGAATTACAATCGTTTCTTAATTCTCCTTCTGCCTCATCAGCTGTACCTTTTCAGTCTCCCTTGCTGATGTGTCCTCCTCTCCCTGACCTCTAAATGTTAGAATTCCTCAGGACTCAGACCTCACACCTCTCTTCATCTACACTCACTTCCCAGTTAACTTCGTCCTGTCTCATGTGTCTAAATGCCATTCATATGTATAACATATGTGTATATATACATACACACATTTGTCAGTGCATACATACACATCTATGCATGTATGTAATATATTCATTCCCAACTTCTCTGAATTTCAAATTCATATATCCAACTGCCTATCTATTATCTCCACTTGGATGTATCCTATGCATCGAAAATGTAGCATGCCCCTAACCAAAGCCTGACTCCTCACTTTCCACCCTGTTCCTCAGTCTTCCCAGTCTTCCAAACTGCAGTTAATAACAACTCCATCCCTCCAGACTAAAAACCTTAAGGCATTATTGGCTATTCTCTTTCTCTCTCACCAAATCAGCAAATCCTATTTGCTCTCTCTTCAAAATTTATCCAGAATCCAACCACTTCTCACCACCTCTCCTACCATTGGCCCCAGCCATGATCATCTTTCTTCTGGACTACTACAATAGTCTCCTGATCCTTTTTTCTATTTTTTTCTCTTGCCCTTCTCTATTCTCAATTCTCAACACAACGCCAGTGTGAATCTTTCACCAGGCCAGATCTGTATATTCTTCTGCTCACACCCACCAATGGCTTTTAAGGCCCTCCACATCATGACTCACCTGATACTTGTCTGAAGTCATCTTCCATCTTCACCTGATCTAATCTTGCTGTTCTTTGTGCAGAAAAAGACTGCTACTGTCTCAGGGGCTTGGCAATTGACGGTTCCTCTGTCTAGACCACTCTTCCCCCAGATGTTCACACCGTTCCCTCTCTCATTTCCTGCAAGTCTCTGGTCACATGTCACCATATTAGAAAAAGTCTTCCATGACAATCATGTAAAAGACGCCACCTTCCAGGCTTCTAGGCACTTCTTATCCCTCTTGCACCTTATTTTTGTCCATAACACTCATATATATGGAGACAGACACACACACAGCACTGCTGTTACTGTTTATTTTTGTTTCCTCCCCCACCTCCACATACACACAAAACAGTGTCGGTTGCACGTTGACAGGGACTTGGATCAGGTGGGTTTACTGCTGTATCCTCAAGGGCTAGAATGATGCCTGGCACAAAGTCAGAACTCAAAACTATTTGTTGAAGTAGTAGTGAATAGGAAATAATCATACAGGAAGGTCCAGCAAAGTTACAATGAAAAGATCCAATAACGGCCTGTCGAGTTACAAAGAGTAAGTTGGAGATTTTCAGAAATGGAATAGGATATTCTAAGCAAAAGCAGGAACATGTGCTGAGCTTGTGCCACTTTGGGTCACCGAGGTGGTCAGTTATTTATGAACACCCCTCCCCCACTGACTAGTCTCAGCTTATAGTGATTGTTCTCATACAGAAATTTCTTTGGCATGTGTGATCTATAACACAGAATCTAGTATTTACTTCAGCATTATTTTATACTTTTTTCTGGTTGTTCTTTTAATAAAATCAGGAAATATTTATTGTTTATCTACTATGTGCCTGCCATAACGATCTGCCAGGGTAACTTCTCTCTGAAAACAAAAGAAAACAAAACTTGATTATCTGGCCTTATCAGACTGTTCTAGATAAGAAAATTGTGCCTGTAAGTAACTTTACTGTTACAAACCATTTCTTTAGTTTAGCCAAAACGGGTGTCCTTAATTTAGTAAAAAACTGTAATTGCAATGATTTCATTAACACTGTATTAGCAAGTCAAATTAATTGCAGATTATGCAGAGCAGATATATATTTCTCAGTCTATTTTTTTATTTTAGTTTTGATCTTAACAATTTTTCTAGGACTGTAAATTCTACGAGGGCAGAGACAATGTATTGCTCAGGGCACCTAACAGACGACCTCACACATAGAAGGCACTAAAAAAATGCCAGCAACGATAAACCCTGGCATGAAGCACAGGTAAATAAAAGTATCTTGCTGATGAAATATTTCCAATTTAAGTTGTTAGTATGTGAAACATTAAAATTTTGACAAACTGAAAAGGCACATGTTATATTTGGCTTTAACCATATTTAATTTTGTTTTTGTCCTCAGGCTGTCTCCAAAGTGAATAAAAAGAGAAAGTTGACTTTTGGCAACACTGTAAGTGCAGTCCAAAGGCTCACAAAACCACTCGCATTCATATTCATATTCCATTCTGGAAAAAGGACTTAGGGTTCTTGGAACATCCTGAGTAGA
This sequence comes from Eschrichtius robustus, assembly GCF_028021215.1. Lineage (NCBI taxonomy): Eukaryota > Metazoa > Chordata > Mammalia > Artiodactyla > Eschrichtiidae > Eschrichtius > Eschrichtius robustus. The sequence continues at coordinate 91,572,508 of NC_090831.1, forward strand.
AGTTATAAAACAAATGCTGTGGTTTTGAAAGTACTGCAAAAGTGCTGAAGAGAAATTAAACAAAAGCTCTGAACCTTATTTGTGTTCTGTAACACTGTTCAAGGTAACATTTTTATTTTTAAATGTATGCCCTCATTTACTCAGGAAATTAAGCAATGAACTCCCCGTGTCAGTGTCCCTGCTACTAAAACAACCTAGTCATGGGCTGATTTACAATGGAGTCCTAATTGAACAGTTATGGTTTTAACTATATGAGCATATCTTCAGGTTCTTTAGATAAATATTCCAAGCATTTCCCATAGATTTCACAGGCAAAGTAAAGAGTAAAGAGAGCCTTAGGGCAGACAAAATTCTCTAGAATACTTAGCATATCATTCTGCTTATTTTTCTTAGTTATATCTGACCCATATTTTCTTAGTTATTTCTGACACACATTTTCAAAGACCTGCTATTCAAAATATAAATGTTTTCATTAACACCGAATAAGAGATTTTAGAGAAATCATAGAGTCTTATGTCTTCAGTAACGTAGCAGATATTTTAGTTTAACGATTATTCGTATGGAGACAGAGCTTAACTTTCTACCTCTTATACTGGTTCTTTTTCCTTCTAGCAGCAATAGTCATCTTTAAACATTTTGGTGAGTTCCTCCATTTACATGGCAGCATATTAACTTAGATGCCTTCAGACTAGAAAAAAATAAACAATCAAGCAGCACGTGCTCACCGGTATAAGGGGTCAAAACGGATACTTTATATTAGTCCTATAAATAATTTATAATTTGACTTATAAGCATGCTTACCTCAAAAAGACTCTTAATACTGATAAAGTTTATAAAATTTTAGAGTTGGAAGGGCGCATACAGGCTTTGGCCAGACAACTATTTGACACAGAAGGAGACTGTGGTTTGTGGGCATCTGATGGATTTCTTAAGGTCACAGAGCCAGTTGGGTGTTCAACCACAGGTACACTGAGAGAAATCAAATGAAGCTCATTCTAGGGCATAGGGTAGGCTCAGTGAGTATAAAAGGAGAGAGTTGCAAGCATAGGCTATATTTCAGACAGAGAAAGAATGCTCAGGGCTCAAGACTATAAATGTAGCACAAATTCAACTGAAGACAAATTGAAGGTATGGCTTCAAAGTTGTCTTCTTAATGAGGCTGTCAGAGTTAAAGCCAAGTTGCAGGCCCAGGTGTTGAAAGTGTCTGTAGGATGAGATGTGTCAGGTGTCCATCACCATGGAAGGCAAGAGAGTGCTCCAGAGACCAGTAGATGAGGGTGACAATTAGGAAGGGAAGTGAATGGCACTGATGAGAGGCAGAGATGGGTGGATGGGCAGTGACTGAGGAGAGAAAGAAAAGTATCCACCAAAGAGGATTTTCAAATTCACGGGTCCAGTCACCAGTGTAAACTGAGTCTGCAGTGTGCTGGGTTAATCACGTTGTGTTACTGAAACTAAATTTTAAATGGACTTCCATTTGCTGAGAGCAGTATTCATTAATACCTAATTCAGTCTTACCACTTATAAGTAAGTGTTGGCCAAACTGTATACCTGGAGAAATGCTGCTCTTGCCCTTTTCCTGAAGCCATGTGCACCCAAAATGGATAGGTATATGTGTTATCATTAAAGAATAAAATATACATGAAAACACATGTTCAAGAAACATCTTCCTTCAGGGATGCAGCACATTTGAAAAACAATTTGCTTGCGTTGTCATCCCTCTGAAAGGAAACCTGGGAGAGGGAAGTAATAAAGGGAGAATCTGTGGGATCCTTTATTCTTCTTTTGTGGGCCAGGATCATTTCCAATGGCTCAGTAATTATACTCCAAGCCAAGATGTTTCCTTGGCATGATCTGAGAGTCTGCAACTTTGCCGCTAGACAAGGAATGAATTTTGGCACCGTGTTGTGTTGAAGACTGAAACAACTAAGAAAGAGTGTCAAGTGATTAAATTCTCCATAAAAAATGAATGCATGAATAAGCAAATGAACAAAAGAAGAAACTGTCCATTGCTTGCGTGATTTTGGTTGGTTATGGATCAACTCTCACCAGGAAGAAACTATGCCTCGCCTGGGGAAGGGTACGACAAAAGCTTGGAATTGCTATGTCTTTGGTAGGAGAGTCAGAGGAAAATCTCATGGTCAGTACTCCCTTTCATGCCACATGTCCCTCTGGGATTTTGCAGCCTGGGAAGCATATAACTGGAACTCGCTTTTCTAGTCATTTCTGCTCTTGCGTAGGATGGCAAGAGAGCAAGTATGTCAATTCTTATAGCCTCCTGCCTATGCTGGGTTAACTCAGGTATTGAGTGAGTTAGAGTGGGAAAAGATATGCAAGGAAAGAAGACTCCATTAAAAAAGAAGATGAAATGTGATGTAGATCCAAGGTACACAAATAAAAGAAATGTCTATGGTTATTTCAGTTAATATTCGATCTAGCTAATTCTAATACACAACAATTCTGATGAGCTGTACAAGCATGAGTTTTTCAAAGTAAACAATGCAACTATTTCCATTATTATTTTGAATTTATATTATGTGCTTCCTTTAGGGAACTTCAGTGTCTCATACAATATGGCAATTACCCTCAGAAATACCTCACTACAGTGGTAATAGTACCTCATATTATGCAGCTGGTAAAATAAAAACAAATACATATTTCATATAGGCAGGAATAGATTCATTTCCTCTATTTTGCAGTTTCTCAGTTTATAATGAAGGTATTCACACATAGTAATCTTTACATGATACTAACATTGAGGCAAATCAAACATAAGTTGAAAAAGACACGTTTCACACTGAAAAAGTTTAAACAAACATTAATAGAGATTAAGCTTTAGAGGTTAATAAATATAGGTATAGAACACACATACAAAATATTTAATAAACTTTATTTTATAAATATTATATAAACATATATATAAACATATGTGGTAGCTACTCTGGAGTTTTGGTCAAGTTAGGTGGCTATGTATATATAGGATCACAGCATCGAATTTCACGGATGACCTGGCCCAACCCCTTTAGATTAAAAATTTATCTGCCAAGGATTTAGCCTTTATCTTACAGATGAGGAAATGGAAGCTGAAAGGATTCACCGTATCTTATTTCTTGAGAACTTGTTCAAGCCTCCTTGGAAGAAAGAAACTAGTGAATACACTAAGTTACTGAAAGAAAATTTGCAATTAGGAAGAGGACGGGGGTTCCATATAGCTTACACGCACTGCTGCTTTCATTCATTCAACACACTTTCACTGCATGCCTAATGCATTGTACGTTGTGCTCAGTAGGCAAGAGGGCTACAGCAGTGGGCTAGACCACAAGGTTCCGGACCTCAGGGAGCACACAGTCCGCTGAAAGATACAGACAAGTAGAGAGGCAGTTAGAAGAACCTGAGATAAAAGCTATAAAAGGGGTAAGTAAATGACAGCAGATGAGATTGTTGGGGTAAGCATGTTTCAGACTGCAGAAGGCTTGTGAGCCATGCTAAGAAGTTTAGTATTTGTTCTAAGAGTGAGAATCATGTAAGAGCTTTAAGAAAGAGACAGACATGAGCAAATTATGTTTTAGAAAGTTGACTTCTGATTAAAGAAGGCAAGTCCAGGCAGGCAGATAAATGGGAGAAAGGCTGCCACGGTGCTTTAAGGCACAACACGACCCCCTGCACAAGGAAAGCAGCAGCTGGGATAGAAAAGTGGCCTTAGATTTTTGGAGGTACAATTGAAATAATCTGGTGACTGACTGGTTGTGATATGTGAGGGGATGAAGACTGAGGAATGGTGTCCAGGACCTTGTTTTAGCAAGTGGGTGACAGTAAGTCATTCACACATAAAAAGATAGAGAGAAGGAGAAAGAGCAAGCTTTGAGGTTAGGATATGCCTCATTCCAAACTAACCCCTCCCACATACACACTCACATATACACCCTTGCTGACAAGTGGGAAAAAGAATTCATTTTATAGCAAAGTAGCCTAAGTCCCTGTAACTTGAGCATTATTACAGAGTTAAACCTTAATTATGCATATCTTTTATTCGAGTTTAGTTTGCAGCCTACCTCAACAGATTAAACAAACTAGTCAGCTTACATTTTTTTTTTCTTTTTTTTTTAATAAAACAAATCAAGTTTACTTCTTTGTACAGTCTGCGTCCTACCAAGAAAATTCTTTGAAAGAAGAACATGTAAAACGTTCCCTCAGGGGGTCAAGCCATGAAAACCAGACATATTTCCAGCTTTTCTTGATCATATAGTCATATATTCACAATAAAGCTGCAATTACCTTTCAGAACGGTAGGCACACTCATTATCAGATATAAATATAAATTGCATTTTAAATGTAAATATAAATGACTCCTGGATTAAGCTTTGTTTGAATGACTGACCTCAGTTCTTATAATCAAAAGTTGGCTATATATATATGAATTTGTAAAAGGCTTTTGGAATGACTTCTTGAATAGAGCACTAATAGCACGGGAAACAAAGCAAAAATTAACAAATGGGACTACATCAAACTTAAAAACTTGTGCATCAAAGGGCACAATCAACAGAGTGAAAAGGCAACCTAGGGAATGGGAGAAAATGTTTTCAAGTCATATATCTGATAAGTGGTTAATATCTAGAATTTTTAAAAAATTCCAACAACTCAACAACAAAAAATCAAATAATTCAATTTAAAATGGGCAAAGAACTTGAATAGATATTTCTACAAAGATTATACAAAATGGCCAACAAGTATATAAAAAGTATACAAAAAGCTCAACATCACTAATCATTAAAGGAATGCAAATCAAAAGAACAATGAAATACCATTTCACACCATTAGGATGGCTACAATAAAAACAAGCAAACAGAAAATGACAGGTGTTCATGTGGATGTGGAGAAATTGGAATCCCTGTGCACTACAGGTGGCATGGTAACATAATGCAATTGCTATGAGATAACAGTATAGAGGTTCCTCAAAAAATTAAAAGTAGAACTACTATATGATCTAGCAATGCCACGTCTGGGTATACATCCAAAATAATTGAAGGCAGGGTCTCAAAGAGATATTTGTACATCTGTACATAGCACTATTCACAATAGCCAAGAGGTGGAAGCAACCTAAATGTTCACTGGCACGTGAATGAATAAACAAAATGTGGTATATACATACAATGGAATATTATCAGCCTTAAAATGGAAGGAAGTCCTGTCACATGCTAATACATAGATGAACCTTGAAGACATTATGCTAAGTGAAATAAGCCAGTCACAGAAAAGCAAATACTGTATGATTCTGCATCTCTCAAGTAGTCAAATACATAGAAACAGAAAGTAGAATAGGGCTTACCAGGGATCTAGGGGAGGAGGGCAAAAGGGAGTTGTTATTTAATGGGCATAGTTTCAGATTTGCAAAACGAGAATGTTCTGGAGAACTCACAACAGTGTGAACATACCTAACACTACTGAACTGTACACTTAAAAATGGCTAAGATTTTTTGAAACTGTCAATGTTATATTTTGTGCTTTTTACCACAATTAAAAAAAAAAAAGACCACATATTCTATGATTCTATTTACATGGAATGTCCAGAATAGGCAAATCTATAGAAACAGAAAATAGATTAATTGTTGCCTAGGGTTGGGGAGATTGAGGTAAGTGGAGAATGACCGCTAATGGGTATAGGGTTTCTTCTGAGGGTCATGAAAATGCACTGGAATTAAATACTGGTGATGGTTGCACAACTCTGAATATATTAAAAACTGTTGAAATGTACAATTAAAAAAAGGCTTTTGATGTCTAGTGATTGACACACTTATCTCCCTCTATACAGCCTCTTTTACCTGCCAAACAAAGGCTATTAAGCAATTTCAAACCATTCAGCACCCCCTTCAAACACTAAGAAATATTATAAAGTAGTTCTTTCAGATATCTCAATAATTATTTTCTTTGAGTCACTGCATTCAACTCCCTAGGAATCCTAAGGCAACAAACTAGAATGCAGCATTAATAATGTTGTGCTAGAAACAATGCCATAACGCCAGAGAATTTCAAGGATAAAAATGTGAAATCCCCTTGCCTGACATTGAGTGTGCATTGCAAAACACAGCTGTATGGATCTGTCAGCTTGAATAAGATGTTTTGACATCTTATCTCAGCATCTAAAATTAAAACTACATCTTCAATTTGCACTAAAAGCCTTGTGTTTCATCTAGGTTAAACTCAGATAAGGATTTAGTACGAAGAAGATTAGTTACAAGAATACTTATCTGTCATCTTTCCCCCCCCCTCAGATTTGAAAAAATAAAAGAAAGTTCAATACTTTGTAAATCTCTCAGAATACTATAACTGTTTTGAAGATGTATTATGTTTACACTTTTAATAACATTTTGAGCAGAAAAAATATAGTAGGAATTTCACAAAGATGACAGCATTCACTTCATCTCAATAGACATTTCATAACGATGATAATCAATAGAACTTCAAATTCTAAATATATTTGCGTATCTGTAACTCTATTGCTGTTACTTATTTTCCAGTAATCTCAAAAGCCCAGGATAATGTAATACCTCTTGCTTTTAACAGAAATGATTATGTGGGTCAGCAGGAAGGAGGGTTAGGTATATCCCAACCTTGTGCCTGTAATCCCAAAGACCACGGATCAGTGAGCAAAAAACAGGAGGCTTAAACACCCCGGTCCTGGTTACAGAAATTTTCTTAGATCCTCTTCCTTTTACACTGTCCTTTCTTTTTACTCCCCATTCAGTTTACTTTCAGCTGGCCTTTATGTTTGATACGATTCCTTCTTTACCAGTCCTACCATAGGTAGAGGCCTCTCTGGTTCTGACCTTTGATGCTGTACTCATATTCTCTCCCCCAAGAGACCCAACTCAGACCCTGGCACAAGTCCTCCACCCAGGGCTCAGGCAGCTTTAGACGAGCCCCCTAGAAGGGAGACAGACATAGCAGGAACCTCCAGGAGAACAGACCCTACAGAAACAATGTCAAAGAAAACACCCATTGAGCAGAAAGAAAGGTTCCTGACTTTACAAAAAGATGTCATTCTGAATTATACAAAGGCTTATTTTCCAAGTCAAGAAACCCACTTAACAATATCTTCTGGACAAACTATTATCTTGCAAAATGAAAGAGATGGGTATCTTTAGTGCACTTAGATTCATATGGAATATCGATCACATGCAAGTTACAGCTATTCTTAAACTGTCTGCTTTTCTATTTTTCAAATCTAAGGCAGCATCATTATTCTATTATTTGAACTCAAGTTATTTCTCAGAAGTAGGAAAAATCTAATAATTGTCTACAAGCACATTATTCTGAAAGGTAGCAAGACAATTTTCATTGATGCAGAGACAGCTTGGGTGTTCATTAAAAGTACCAGGCAGAGCGTGAGACCCAGTATTAATGGGACACAGTGTTAGCAGGTCTCCAGAAACAAGCATTGATGCTGATTGCAAATTGCACATGATAACATATATTGGAATCTCTAGATCTTTCACTGATGAAGTGTGAAATTGTGTGTAAGAGATAGGGCACTGAAACACAGGGCAGTTTCTAAAGAAAAGAAACATTTTCTCCTGTTCAAATGAGGAATTTAACTCCAGGCTGTTCCATGGTTAAGACCCTAAAAAGTAGACACACTTTCAATAGTGATTAACATTTGTATAGCACTTGGTATGCACCAGCCACTGCTCTAAGTACTTTGCATATACTCATCTAATCTTCAAACAATCACCCCAACAACCCCAAAAGGTAGGTAACATTATTGTTCCCAATTCACATTAAAAAATTGAGGCTCAGAGAGGTTCAGTGACTTGCCTGATACCACACAGCTAGCCAAAGGAGAAACTAAAATTTGAATTGTATGGTTTGTCTTCAGAGTCCATGCTCTTAATCAGTAAAAAAAAATCAGTGTTTTTTTATAAATATCCATTTCCCAGTGGCATTGATTTTTTTAAAAAAATTACATAGGCTGCACTTACATATACATGGCTCAATCTTTCCAAAAAACGTGCTTGGTTAATTAAGATCAACTGTGTTAGTGAACCCGCTCAGACTAGCAGGGGTGTAGACAAGTCAAATGACTGAGTCCACTGTGATGACTAGTTATTTTGTGTCTAGACACCACACTGATAAATCTCCTCTTTCAAAGAGGAGATTACTGTCTTTGTATTCTGCGCATCTAGTATCAACGTTCAATAAATGTGTTGAATGAGGATAAAAGGTAAATAAATCAACACTACATAAAAGAAATGTCTGGTAGCGCAAAGGGGCCAGCACATTGGTGCGGGGGGAGGAAGGAGAGACAAAGGTGATGGAGAGCTCCTCCTTGCTGCCTTGGCTTCCCTACTCTCTGCAGAGCTGCACAGCCTAGGCTCTGCATCCTTGCTGTACTGGGAGGGAGTTCAGACCGCAGGCCAAGGGGCCGGGGAAATGAGAGAGGCTCCCACGGCAGAAGGCGGCGGTGGCTAGAGTCACACCTGCATCTGGGAGCACAGGCCGGGGAGGCGTCCCGGAGGGGGAGTCAGGCAGCAAGGGGCCCCCCACCTCTTTTTCAAAGAACCAAGAAGTAACTGAAAGAAAAAGGATTTCGCCTCCTCTTACTCAGGGTCTTCTGTCTTCCTTTGAAAATGACGTTAGAAAAGAAAAGGCAGAGTTGAAATGGAACACAGAAGAAAGTCAGATTCATGCCTAGAGAGTTAAAACATTTTTTAAGAGCCAGTGTAAATCAGCAGTTAATGCCTTTGGAAGGAACATGCTACCGCAGGGTACTAGAGACTGGCCTGCTGGCACTGTTAATTATTCCCCGAAAAAAAATTATTGCAAGGAAGGGCATAAATAGAAACTCAATGACCTTCCTTCCCCCTGCTTTCCTGATTCATACCTTCACCTTTTTCTGAAACACTGCCACACATCTCCATTTTGTTGCCACCCAAATGCCATCTTCTCCATGAAGCCTTTCCTGATCACTGGAATGACACTTGGTCTAGAAAGCTCTTAGCTGTCACTTGTGTATCCTATTCACTTATTCAGCATACATTTATTGCATGCCTGTCACGTGCTGGGCATCCTTCTAGACACTGGAGATAAAGTGATGAATAAAACAGACACAAATTCCTGCATCCAGGGAGCTTACCTTCTATTTACTACAGTATATCTTAAATTATAGTTGTTAGACTTTGTATGACATATTTTATAAGCCTCTTATTGGACAGTAAGCTTGTAATAAGCAACCTTTATACTGCTTACACTTTCGAATTCTCACCTTGCCTAGCAGACTGTCTTACACAGAGCAGGCGTTACCTTAAAAAAAAGAATTGAGTTCAACCTTTTTAAATCAAAAGGAAATCTGTATTTCCCCATACAGTATTAGAACATGCTACCTTTGATGGACTTTCAGGAGATTATTTCACCTGTGAATTTGGTATAAATTCTCATATTTTACCACATATTCTAGACATAAAAAAGTGGAAACACATACACTTGGTCAGAGGAAAAGAAAAACTTCATTTCTCTTTCCAGTGTACTAAAAATGATGTGACAAAAGAAATTATAAAGGCAATATTATTAAAACTATTTCCGAAAGGGGTGTTTATTAAAATAAGTTAAAGGGAAGGGAAGGAGGAAGCAAGTTTAAAATCAGTGACTGACATAATTAAAATTATTTTCAAAGGAATCTTAAAAAGTGTGTCACGAGGTGTTTCTTAAATTCCTGTTCATTTTGAGAAAGCATGACGATCTGTAATAACTAGAAGAGATGGAGTACTTCCTCATCTGACTTTAACCTCCAAAACACTCAAGTGCATTGACGGAAACTGCAACATAATTAATACCTCTAATACATTTAAATCACTCAATCACTTAGTAAGTGATCACACTATTGAGAGAGATACTGTTTGATCAATAAAGATGGTGAGTCTACAACACACTATTATTTACACCAGGAAATCACCATCAAACACTTAAGTTAGGGGTCACCCACTTCTCAGGGGAGATGAAGCTTTTTCCGTGACCCAACCCATCTTTCTTCCTTCTCTTCTCTCTCTCCTCACTTCCTTTTCTATTCTATTTAGCAAATATTTAATTTTTCATAAGCCTTAGGAAATTCTGTCTGAAATCAAGTAGAATAATAACTATTCTTCACAATTTGATTCCCCAGTCACCCTAATCCATCAACAGCATTTCTTAAGTAGAATGATTTGCTCTAAGCATTACGCTACCCTCCTTCCAAATGAACTAGAACTCATCCTGTCCACCCAACAAACCCCAGTCTGAAGATAAAGCCATCGCCTAAATCTCATTTCCCATCTCAGTACAGGTGAGGCATGGCCTTAGCTTTAAAAATTTCTAAGGAGACTAGGTTGATAGGGATAAAGATAGGTTGGCCACAGCAGAAACTGCAGCTCTCCGGCATCATAATTTCAGGATTTAAGTGGCATCCTTAGAATGAAGTCCCCCCACTGACCCAACAAAGGAAACAACACCTAAGCTTAAAGCTTGGTTTACGTCACCATTCTTCTCTGACAGATTTAGTGTCACGAGTCAATCTCTACAAATGTTTTTCCCATCTGGGGGTATGGAGATGAATAGGCTCTCCAGAGCATTGGGAGGGGGTGGGACTTTTTAAACTCTTTTCCCTGCAGACATTCTGAGACGCCCTGTTCCCTTAATTATTTAGGCATTAGCTGCTGTTGATGGGAAGGTGTCATGCCCCTAGTGGGTGTTGGGGGGGAAAAAGAGAAGCACAGAACTACACTCACTAAAAACCTTGGCCCTCCTCAAGGATGATCTATATCCCGTAGCTCCAGGACTAAAAACAGAAGCAGAGGGGTCACCAATTCGTATCATGACATCCAATTTCTGGGTCACCAAATCAGCTGACCCTTTCCCCAAACCCCTGTGTAACAGACCTGGGATGGCCTTTAAAAACATCCTGGAACTCTGATCAAAAATAAATTTTATTCATTTCTAATGTTGAACTTCCTTTTTCTTTTTTGATGGTAAAATGTTGCAAAGCTGAATGAAAAAGACAGCAAATACACAAGGCAGATCCAACTCATTTCTGAGCTCTGAACCAGACACAATACAAAATCACACTTGCAGCTTTGTACCAACTGCTCATGCCCTCAGTAGAAGAGAGTCATACATAATGTAGCAGTGAAGCTGTTGACAGGGCTACATGGTCACAGAAGACCCTGCAAATTTGTTGCTGTGGACATGAGGATGTGATGTGTAAAGCCAGCCTGATGAGATTTCGCATCTCTTTTAACTGTCCTGGAGGCAAGTTCTTGTTGTTTACGTAGCATCTGCAGTAATGTAAAAGCTTACTGAAAGTAAACTTTTGAGTTCACACATTTTCTGTATCAGCTAAACACATGTGCACACAAAATGACATCATTTCCTTGTTAAATTGATAAATATTCAAGTGTTTATGGCCTTGGTAAATAATACATAGACAGATCATCTAGATTATTATATTTCAAAATGCTCTCTTTCAAACAAATATAAATTTGTAACTTCATTCAAGTCATGGGTTCTTAAAGTTCGTGACCATTATGGGTGGGATGGTTAATGTATGGACTTTAGAGGCTTATGAAACCATTAGGAATCACATGTGCATGTCTATGGGCCAAGAGTCCATGACTCTGATCAAATTTCCAAGAGGGTAAATGACTCCAGAAAGGTTAAGAATCACTCATTTAGAGATATGGGTGAATAGTCAAGGGTATTTTCAATTGCAGAGAAATGCTGACATTTTGGTTACCTATAAATAATCCTTATCAAATGACCAGATTCTCCAAATGGGAATGAAGATAGTTCTGAAACCTCACTATTGTCACTTCCAGATTCATCTACGGGATCCCTTCAGCTCCTTCCATCCCATCACCACTCCCACTCTCCCACCACACTCCATTTTGCATATCACTCTGAAATTTGTCAGTTACACCACATGGGGATTGTGCGATTTTGATCAAACCACTTGTCAAAAACTCATACGTCTACAGGCACCAGGCAAGTAGTGTAAACGATCCAGTTTCACTGTCTGTAAGATGTGGTTAGTGATGCTATTGATATGTGAGGATTAAACGACAAAAAGGTTTCCTTTGGTAAATCTCAAAGTTTTATGCCAATACTAGTTATTTTTACCCATAAGAATCAAAGAGTCTAACCAGCTATTTTTCATGGCATAGCCTAGACTATTAGTGTTGTACATAACGTTTGTAAGCCACAAAATTCAGAGTGTCTTGCCACAAATACTAACAAATATGTTCTTTGATTTACATTGAATTGTTGTGCTGCTATCCTTTTGACTTGATTTTCTGAACTGGTAAAAGTATGGTTAAAATAGTGTTTCATCTGTTAGGAAGAGGGCCAAGAATACAATTGACCCTTGAACAATACAGGTTTGAAATGTGCAGGTCCATTTATATACAGATAAATATATCAGAAAAAGTTTGGATATCTGCGTCAATTTGAAAAAACTTGTAGATGAACCACACAGCCTACAAATACTCCAAAAAATTAAGAAAAATATAGGTATGTCATGAATGCATAAAATATATCTAGATACTGATATATTCTTATGTAGGCTTAAGGTGAGTGATATTTAATATAAAATTAATAATGTTAGTTTTCTGTTTTATAACTTTGCTTTCAAGGAATTATATTACTGTACATATGCCTCTCTCATAATTAGAGAAACTGTGTATCAGCCTATCACCACAGGTAAGTGGTTTTAAAAAAAAATGTAACAATGTTTCCACAACTGTATTATGAATATGACTGTAACTCTGTATGCCATAAGCATTTTATAATGATTCATTCATTAGTGTATAGGTTAGGCTACCATGAAGCAACCACATCAATTACACTAGGCTACCATGTAGCAATCATACTGATCCTTCTTCATTATTAATGTATGAATTGTTACTCCTGTAAATAAATATAAATTTATTTTTTACATTATCTTTTCCTTTTTGATGTCTGGTGTTAATAATGCATATAACATCTACAGTGTTTTATTTCATATAAGACAATATTGATGTAGGTACTGACAGATGATTCATCTTGTAAACAGATGACACAAATTTACAGTATCAGTAAATACAGAATAGTACTGTAAATGTATTTTCTCTTCCTTATGATTTTCTTAATAGCATTTTCTCTAGGTTTATTGTAAGAACACAGTATATAATACATATAGCATACAAAATATGTGTTAATTAACTGTTCATGTTATTGGCAAGGTTTCTGGTCAACAGTAGGCTAGGAGTAGTTAAGTTTTGGGAGAATCGAAAGTTATACTGGGAATTTTGACTGTGCAGGGGTTGGTGCCCCTAACCCCTGCACTGTTTGAGGGTCAACAGTAAAATGAAAGACCTGTAGGCAGCAAAAATAAATTTAGCAAAGAAGATGCATTTGATTTACAGGAGAAGCCATCTTACTTTATAAAGTGTCTCTTATTTTGAAAATAATTGGAATAATTGCAGTAACCCCAGGGAACTTGTATCCATATCCGTGAAGAATTAGAAAGAATAATGGGAGGAGCAGGGGACGCAGAGTTCTGCTACAGAAGCGGACACACTAACTAGCAAGAAGATAATCTTGTAGTCAAAAATGAACTACAAATCAAAATCAAATATAATAATTCAGTAATCAGTAATTCTAGTAATCTAGATTATTTAGGTATTGAATTCCAGGTCAGTATAATATCTAAAACCATGATCCTGAGAACATAAAGAAAGATTATATCCAATACTTTCCATTTAGGGGTCATACATTAGAAAGAGATCCAACTAAAACAGGTTGTGCTTAAATGGATAACTATTAACCATCTAGAAAAGGCAAATATTCAGAACCATGCAGTTCTTGAAAATGGGAAACACCTAAATTTTTAATGTAACTTTCATTCAACTATATACTTTGGTTTACAGTTCTAATTACAAGAAGGTGCTCTAGATGAGGGCCATGTGAGTTTCCTGTTGCTCTTGTACTCCCAGCATCCAGCCCACTGCTGAAGCCTAGTTGGGCATGATATTTACTGAAGGAATGGATGAATGGATAAATACCTGAATGGATGGCTATATGGCTGCATTGAATAATAAATTTCATTTTAACTAATTTAGTAAGAAAAATTTTTTTTTAATATTGCTTGCTCCAGAATGCAATTTGGGACTCAGGTATTTTTTTACTCAGGGCCCTTGAAGTTTAAACATCCCATGATTTATAATAGGAATATAACAAGTTCCCATGGTATTTAACAGAGCTAAATGTCTTGTCTACCTGATCGGTCTTTTTGCTAATATTTTCCCCAATAAACACAGATTAGGAAAAGTGCAAAACCAGAAAAACTGTTTCAGTACCATTGTCACCAAAGTCTCAAGTAGCACATATTTTTAAAAATAAAATAAAATTCAGTAAAACAAAGTCTATCACAGCCAGAACAATTGTGCAACTTTACTTTCATTATACTACCTGAAACAAATAATTTGAATTCCTATTCCTAGTAGTTAGAAGTTAATGATATCTTTTTGCTCTCTATAAAACCTGGCAGCTCTGTCTAAGATGGTGTGTCATAGAAAAATTTCACCATTTAATCCTGAAAACAGAGTTTCCCTATTCTTTCCCTTATTGCAAAAGAGAATGATGTTGACATAAGGATCAAACTGTTTGCCCTCAAATGCCATTATGAATGTATAACAGAGAGGAAAAATAAATGTGCAACTTAGATTAGATTACTGGGCTTCTAGCAGGCTCTCCCTATGCCAATTACAGAAGACTTTCCATTTACATATAAATAGCTCAGAAATTCCAGCACAAATGTACTTGAAAACACTGAATCAAGTAGTTCAGAAGAACATGGATTAGGTGCATTTCAATTTAATTTTAAGGTGTTACAGCAAGCATGTATGCAAGTAAATAAAAGAAATGGAATCAATTTTTATTACAGCAAGCAATGTCTTTTTAAATTATTGAAATTATTCCCACACTACTCTTAAGCCCTTCAGTCAAGGTTTCTTTTAGCATGCTGCTAGTTTTTTTTTTTTTGCTGGAAAAAGAAGAAGGATTGAATATCGTACAGAGTTGTGGTGTCATGTTTGGGATTACATACTGCTGGTTTTTTGTTTATTTTTTTTTCTCTTAGGTTTTTCCTGTCTACATCAGAGATGGTTCTTGAGCTGGCTAGCACCTTATAAAAGATATAAATGAAACAAGGTGCATTTGTCCAACTTTAGGTGCTTTTATCTTTCTGTATAACTTGGTTTAAATGTTCAATCCTTGTCTTGTTCTCTCCCACTGGAAGACATTTTTTAATGAGTATAACCTCATTAGCAGTTTCTAACCACTAACTCACCACAGATTAACCACTTCATTTACTGATCCGGTGCTTATAAAGAGCCACTTCAACTTCTACTGCAGTTTCACAGCTGGATTTGATAGATGGTATAAACAAACAACTCAGTGTGGCAGAAAACAAACAACTCTGTATGTGACCAATATGTGCGGATTTCTCATTTTCTGAGTTTACTTGTGGATCTAGATAGATACACAGAGAAAAGGAGGCTGCTTTTGCTAACTATTCATGCATTGAAATAACATTGGTGATGTTTTATATTTTACAAATGAGATTACAATGATTTGTTTTGTGTAAATACCTGAAAATATTTAATTCACTGAATTTCACAGATAAAATGACACAAGCTAAAATGGCTAAAATGTCTCCTCCTAGTAATGCGGTGTGTGTGTGTGTGTGTGTGTGTGTGTGTGTGTGTGTGTGTGTGTGTGAAGAGAGAAAGAGACAGAGAGAGAGAGAACAAGAGCTGCTGAGCATTCTGCAATCGAGATGGCTGAGGGTGTTTAGTGGGAAGCCCTTGGTCCAGTGTGAGCTTCTGGCCAGTGCACAAGGAAGAAACACTACTGATCTACAGACACAGTTGAAGGACTTGCAAAAATGACTACTCTGATAAGTTTCATCTTCAGCTGATAAACCACATACATTATTGAGTATCTACCGTATGCAGGGAAGGCTAATACTGTTCATCTATGAGTTCAACAGTATTCAGACACAAACACTGATACATGTATAGGAAGAACCAAAAAATCTAACTTTATATTTCATGAGACAGACATTCAGAAAAGGAAGAAATCTAAATTCACAGACTAAAGCAAGATTACTGTTATTATTTTTTTTACCACAAAAGCTTCTCAATGTAGAAAGACAGACCAGGAGAAATGATTTATTAAAAATAAAAGGCAAAGGCAAAAATAAACACAGATTTGGTTAACAGATTTGAATACATGGGGGCAAAAATAAGTCTTATGTATTTTATAGAATTAATTTCTTTTTTTTGAATTTTATTTATATCTTTATACAGCAGGTTCTTATCAGTTATCTATTTCATACATATTAGTGCATATATTTCAACCCCAATCGCCCAATTCATCCCACCACCACCCCCCCGCCACTAGAATTAATTTCTTAAAGCTTATACTTTAAAGGTCCATGTTCTTAAAAATTTAAGAAGCTCAAAAACACATAGCAGACATAAATTAAAAAAAAATAAAAGTACAACAATTGTTAATCAACCTCTGTTGTTTCTTTCTTTTTACACACATCTGAAAAACCCTGAGCGGTAAAATTAATCTTTATTAATGTTTGCAAATAAGTCACCAAATTCAGCATGAAAAATGAGATTTTTTTGTAACCTTAGCCAAATCTTGGTAAAATGAATTGGCACTGTCAAGTCCAGTAATCATAAACTCGGCAGCTCTGCCATTAGCTTCCACGTCAAACAAACTCATACGGAACACCAGGGTGAGTGACAAACTGAAAATACATTGCTTGGCGTGTGTTTTTCTCTTGCACTCTACCACATTCTCTGCCTCTCTTGCTCTACAAATTATACAAATTAGATTTTGCAATCAGCATAGAGAAATCTCTTTGTCTGCCATTACTGCCGAATATACTTAATAATCACCTTCTTTCTAAACAAAGATAACAGCAAAAGGCTATGATGAGATTTTTATGCAATGGAAAAACTATGTAATTTATTTGTAATGAATATGGTACAACTGTCTATGAAACTGCTTATTAAGTATACCATCAAAAAGAGATTCTCTGGGAAAAAAATAACTATGCTGTTTTTCAGTATGGGCCTCGTTATTTGAGAACTCATTTCTCTGATATGTACTAGATGCTGCTAACATACTAAGCTTTTTGTTAGTATTCCATGGTTTTCCTTGCTCTCTCTCTCTCTTATTTTCTCTTAATATCACAATATGTTGCCAAGGAAAAACTATGTATTAAAAAAAATAAATGACATATATTTGTAATCTAAAATGATTGGGTTTAGAATAGGGAAAAAATCTTACGTGTAGCATTGTGGAAACTAAGTTACAAAATCAGATTTTCTTCAAATGTCCCTGGAATCTGAACCTTCCCCCTAAGAAAACATGAGATAACCTAACGGATTAGGATACACTGTACATCAATTAAAATTATCTGATCTTGACATAAAGTAACTACTACTCTTTAATATTCAAGGGGAATCTTTAAATCAATTTTTAAAGTATTTCATATAAAATTCTAGTAAACAGTTTTTATGAAACAGTCTTCTGAAAAATCACTATTTAAAATACATTAAAGAAACTATACAGAATTATTTTAAAGTAAGCAAATACGATTCTTCTAAGAAGTTATA
The DNA here is from genome assembly GCF_028021215.1 of Eschrichtius robustus. NCBI lineage: Eukaryota > Metazoa > Chordata > Mammalia > Artiodactyla > Eschrichtiidae > Eschrichtius > Eschrichtius robustus. Next base: position 91,590,204 of record NC_090831.1, read on the forward strand.
GCTGATCAGATGTCATTGTAAAACGATCACTTATGACAAGAATTTGCAACAGATTAAGAACTCATGGACATTGATCCAATTTCCATACAGCAGTGGCATAATGTAGGTGCAATAATAGAGTTTAACAACTTCCATGGCACATAGTTCAGGGAAGGTCAAGCAGAGAATCACATCAGGGAGAGCTGTGGTTTCAGCTCACTGCTTCCTCAGGGCCAGCTGAGAGCAGAGGAGACGATGTCTCCACACTTTCCAAAGTGCTCTTCTGAGCACTGGGGTCCTCTGGGGAGGTACTCTCTCCATTTTAGAGGTGAAAAAATGAAATACAGAGAGGTCAAGTAATACAATTAGAACAAACTACCAGTAAGCCGACAAAGAGAAAGAGCTACCTGTCTCTCCACATCAGGTGGTTCTGGCCAGGCAGGAACGAACCTTCTAAGACTTGTTCCGTCCCAAGAACCAAAGGTTGTAATTAAAATCACTTAGCCTCAGCAGAGAACTAAATACCCCAAATTAACCTGTCATATCTGGAGTTCACTAGTAATGCTCAAACGCCTTAGGACTCTTTTGTGGTGAATCTAAAAACATATATAAATTTAAGCCTACCAGGTTAGAAAAATAAATTAAAATGACTCTTATACTTGGAAAATAAGGTATTTGGGCATTTCAATTTACTGCTCACCACTTTCCACAGCAGCTATAACTTGAGCCACTTCAATACAACAATATATTTCTGACACAGCTGAAAGAAAGAGTGAAACTGATAGTCCTGATTTTTAAGAAAACCCTTGTTAGTCAAAAAGAAAAACAGCTTTAAAAAAATACGGACAGCCTGAGAGTGGTTTCTGGCAAGATTCCAGATCATGTTTCACAGGCAATGTAAAAAGAGAACAAAATGGCAGTCACTCCAATGGGACAGTGACAGAATCACAGTCACAGAATTTTAAAAACTAATCTGCCAGAATCGATTCTTCTCCCAAATTCCCGATTCCTTCAAGGAGGCCAGAATCTAGCTAATTTCAGCTCATTACTAAGTTTAGATCCTGCCAGGTGAGATTCTACCTCAAGAGCCAAATGGCAGTGAAAAAGAGGTTCAGAGTTTTGGATTGAGACTATTGGATCTAATCACTGTAAAGAAATTAGGGTTCAGGCAATTACTTAAAAAAAAAAAATCAGCCACATTCCACAATTTCATCACCTAAAATGAAGAAATATGTGAAAAAAACCCATAAGCGTGCTGAAAATTTGCCACTTAATTTAAGAAGATTTTTTGTCCCTTTCACTAGACAAACTCTTATTTCCCAATTTTCCCATTTACATGTGAAAACATATAATCATATAATGAATGTCAATAGACTATGAAATTCATTTTGTTACAAGGAAATATCTTTGCTTCTTTTCCTTTTCTTCACATGGGCTTTGTACAGTTGGAATGATCTACAGAACAAACATGGGGAAGTCAAAGATGATGCCAATTTTGACTTGGATTAAAGATTTAGTTTTGCAGCTCCTAAAGAAATCACATTGAGTTGCTCTCATTAAGACTGAAGCCCAGAAACTCCCTGGAAGTGGGGATGGGCTACTGAAGTTATCACTGTGAGTAGCTGTTAAGAATAATATTAACATTATCTACATTAGTAAAAAATTATTAATTACATAGTTACCCATTGTATTTACTATATTATTAAGCAAAAATATATGGTGAGAACAAAAGATGAAAGCTAAAGAAAGTCATCAGTGATACTATTCTGTATAAAATGAACTTCATGCTGAATTACTGACTTGATAAAATAACAACATAGAAATATTGATAGTATTAGTGACAATTGGATAACTATCTCATATTATCATAGTACTTCCCAACTGAAAATCCATTTTTCTGTACATTTTCTCATTTGCCCAAATAAATTTCTATTTCTCATTTGTATATTTTGTATGGCTGACCCTCGAGTAAGCTGATAAATGAAGTGCATCAACTTACAAAATGTCCAAGAACGTTGGAGACAAACTGCTTCAAAATGAAGATAACAACAAAACTGAACATATACACACACACAGATACACACAAACTGAACAATTAATAAATGACAGATGGTGGGAGCCAGATCTTTTTACTGTTGGAGTGCGAGGTCAGAGAAAAAAAAGGGGGTAGTGGTGATTAGAATGATCCACATGGGAGAAGCAAGAAGAACTACAATCCTGCAGCCTGTGGAACAAAAACCACATTCACAGAAAGACAGAGAAGATGAAAAGGCATAGGGCTATATACCAGATGAAGGCACAAGATAAAACCCCAGAAAAACAACTAAATGAAATGGAGATAGGCAATCTTCCAGAAAAAGAATTCAGAATAATGATAGTGAAGATGATACAGGACCTCGGAAAAAGAATGGAGATAACGATTGAGAAGATGCAAGAAATGTTTAACAAAGATCTAGAAGAATTAAAGAACAAACAAACAGAGATGAACAATACAATAACTGAAATGAAAACTACACTAGAAGGAATCAATAGCAGAATAACTGAGGCAGAAGAACGGATAAGTGACCAGGAAGACAGAATGGTGGAATTCGCTGCTGTGGAACAGGATAAAGGAAAAATAATGAAAAGAAATGAGGACAGCCTAAGAGACCTCGGGACAACATTGAATGCAACAACATTCGCATTACAGGGGTCCCAGAAGGAGAAGAGAGAAAGGACCCGAGAAAATATTAGAAGAGATTATAGTCGAAAACTTCCCCAACACGGGAAAGGAAATAGCCACTGAAGTCAAGGAAGCGCAGAGTCCCATACAGGATAAACCCAAGGAGAAACACACCGAGACACATAGTAATCAAATTGACAAAAATTAAAGACAAATAAAAATTACTGAAAGCAGCAAGGGAAAAACGACAAATAACATACAAAGGAACTCCCATAAGTTTAACAGCTGATTTCTCAGCAGAAACTCTACAAGCCAGAGGGAGTAGTATGATATACTTAACGTGATGAAAGGGAAGAACCTACAACCAAGATTACTCTACCCAGCAAGGATCTCATTCACATTCGATGGAGAAATCAAAAGCTTTATAGACAAGCAAAAGCTAAGAGAATTCAGCACCACCAAACCAGCTCTACAACAAATGCTAAAGGAACTTCTCTAAGTGGGAAACACAAGAGAAGAAAAGGACCTACACAAACAAACACAAAACAATTAAGAAAATGGTCATAGGAACATACATATCGATAATTACCCTAAACGTGAATGGATTAAATGCTCCAACCAAAAGACACAGGCTTGCTGAATGGATACAAAAATAAGACGCATATATATGCTGTCTACAAGAGACCCATTTCAGACCTAGGGACACATTCAGACTGAAAGTGAGGAGATGGAAAAAGATATTCTAAGCAAATGGAAATCAAAAGAAAGCTGGAGTAGCAATACTCATATCAGATAAAATAGACTTTAAAATAAAGAATGTTACAAGAGACAAGAAGGACACTACATAATAATCAAGGGATCAATACAAGACGAAGATATAATAATTGTAACTATATATGCACCCAACATAGGAGCAGCTCAATACATACGGCAACTGCTAACAGCTATAAAAGAGGAAATCGACAGTAACACAATGATAGTGGGGGACTTTAACACCTCACTTATACCAATGGACAGATCATCCAAACAGAAAATCAATAAGGAAACAGAAGCTTTAAATGACACAATAGACCAGATAGATTTAATTGATATTTATAGGACATTCCATCCAAAAACAGCGGATTACACCTTCTTCTAAAGTGCACATAGAACATTCTCCAGGATAGATCACATCTTGGGTCACAAATCAAGCCCCAGTAAATTTAAGAAAATTGAAATCATATCAAGCATGTTTTCTGACCACAATGCTATGAGATTAGAAGTCAATTACAGGGAAAAAAACATAAAAAACACAAACACATGGAGGCCAAACAATACATTACTAACTGACCAAGAGATCGCTGAAGAAATCAAAGAGGAAATCAAAAAATACCTAGAGACTAATGACAATGAAAACACGACAATCCAAAACCTATGGGATGCAACAAAAGCAGTACTAAGAGGGAAATTTATAGCTGTACAAGCCTACCTCAAGAAACAAGAAAAATCTCAAATAAACAATCTAACATTACACCTAAAGGAACTAGACAAAGAATAACAAACAAAACCCAAAGTTAGGAGGAGCTTCAAGATGGGGGAAGAGTAAGACACGGAGATCATCTTCCTCCCCACAAATACATCAGAAATACATCTAAATGTGGAACAACTCGTACAGAACACCTACTGAACGCTGGCAGAAGACCTCAGACTTCCCACAAGGCAAGAAACTTCCCACGTACCTGGGTAGGGGAAAAGAAAAAAGAAAAAACAGAGACAAAAGAATAGGGATGGGGGGCTTCCCTGGTGGCGCAGAGGTTGAGAATCTGCCTGCTAATGCAGGGGACATGGGTTCGAGCCCTGGTCTGGGAGGATCCCACATGCCACAGAGCGACTGGGCCCGTGAGCCACAGCTACTGAGCCTGCGCATCTGGAGCCTGTGCTCTGCAACAAGAGAGGCCACGATAGTGAGAGGCCCACGCACTGCGATGAAGAGTGGCCCCCACTTGCCACAACTAGAGAAAGCCCTCGCACAGAAATGAAGACCCAACACGGCCAAAAATAAATATAAATTAATTAATTAATTAAAGGAAATTGTAGCACAGCCTTTAAAGAAAAAAAAAAAAAAAAAGAATAGGGACGGGACTTGCCCCAGTGGGAGGGAGCTGTGAAGGAGGAAATGTTTCCACACACTAGGAAGCCCCTTCGTGGGAGGAGACTGCGGGTGGTGGAAGGGGGAAGATTTGGAGCCACGGAGGAGAGCGCAGCAACAGGGGTGCAGAGGGCAAAGCGGAGAGACTCCCGAACAGAGGATCAGTGCTGACCAGCACTCACCAGCCGGAGAGGCTTGTCTGCTCACCCGCCAGGATGGGTGGGGGCTGGGAGCTGAGGCTCGGGCTTCGGACGTTGGATCCCATGGAGAGGACTGGGGTTGGCTGCGTGAACACAGCATGAAGGGGGTTAGTGCGCCACAGCTAGGCGGGAGGGAGTCCGGGAAAAAGTCTGGAGCTGCCAAAGAGACAGAAGACGTTTTCTTGCCTCTTTGTTTCCTGGTGCACCAAGAGAGGGGATTAACAGCGCCACCTAAAGGAGCTCCAGAGACCGGCACGATCTGCAGCTATCATTGCGGACCCCAGAGATGGGCATGAGATGCTAAGGCTGCTGCTGCAGCCACCACGAAACCTGTGTGCAAGCACAGGTCAATATCCACACCTCCGCTCCTGGGAGCCTGTGCAGCCTGACACTGCCAGGGTCCCGTGATCCAGGGACAACATCCGCCAGAGAATGCACGGCGCACCTCATGCTGTCCTCTGCCTCCGCAGGCTCGCCCTGCATCCATACCCCTCCCTCCTCCCTGCCTGAGTGAGCCAGAGGCCCCAAATCAGCTGCTCCTTTAACCATGTCCTGTCTGAACAAAGAACAGACACCCTCAGTCGACATACATGCAGAGGTGGGTCCAAATCCAAAGCTGAACCCTGGGAGCTGTGTGAACAAAGAAGAGAAAGGGAAATGTCTCCCAGCAGCCTCAGGAACAGCGGATTAAATCTCCACAATCAACTTGATGTACCCGGCATCTGTGGAATACCTGAATAGACAACGAATCATCCCAAATTGAGGAGGTGGACTTTGGGAGCAATGATACATATATTTTTTTCCCTTTTTCTCTTTTTGTAAGTGTGTATGTGTATGCTTCTGTGTGTGACTTTGTTTGTATAGCTTTGCTTTTACCATTTGTCCTAGGGTTCTGTCTGTTCTTTTTATGTTTTTTGTTTTTTTACTGAAAATATTTTTTTTCTTAATAATTATTTTTTATTTTAATAAATTTATTTTATTTTATTTTACTTTATTTTATTTTATCTTCTTCTTCTTTCTTTCTTTTTTTTCTCCCTTTTATTCTGAGCCGTATGGAGGGCAGGCTCTTGGTGCTCCAGCCAGGCATCAGGGCTGTGCCACTGATGTGGGAGAGCCAAGTTCAGGACACTGGTCCACAAGAGACCTCCCAGCTCCACGTAATATCAAACGGCAAAAATCTCCCAGAGATCTCCATCTCAACACCAAGACCCAGCTCCACTCAAGGACCAGCAAGCTACAATGCTGGACACCCTATGCCAAACAACTAGCAAGACAGGAACACAACCTCATGCATTAGCAGAGACGCTGCCTAAAATCTTAAGGCCACAGGCACCCCAAAACACACCACCAGACGTGGACCTGCTCACCAGAAAGACAGGATCCAGCCTCATCCACCAGAACACAGGCACTACTCCCCTCCAACAGGAAGCCTACACAACCCACTGAACCAACCTTGGCCACTGGGGACAGACAGCAAAAAAAAAAAACGGGAACTACAAACTTGCAGCCTACGAAAAGGAGACCCCAAACACAGTAAGTTAAGCAAAATGAGAAGACAGAGAAACACACAGCAGATGAAGGGGTGAGGAAAAAACCCACCAGACATAACAAATGAAGAGGAAATAGGCAGTCTACCTGAAAAAGAATTCAGAATAATGAGAGTAAAGATGATCCAAAATCTTGGAAACAGAATGGAGAAAATACAAGAAACATTTAACAAGGACATAGAGGAACTAAAGAGCAAACAAACAGTGATGAACAACACAATAAATGAAATTAAAAATTCTCTAGAAGGGATTAATAGCAGATAACTGAGGCAGAAGAATGTATAAGTGACCTGGAAGATAAAATAGTGGAAATAACTACCACAGAGCAGAATAAAGAAAAAAGAATGAAAAAAGAATTGAGGCACAGTCTCAGAGACCCCTGAAACAACATTAAATGCACCAACATTCGAATTATAGGGGTCCCAGAAGAATAAGAGAAAAAGAAAGGGACTGAGAAAATATTTGAAGAGATTATAGTTGAAAAGTTCCCCAATATGGGAAAGGAAAGAGTTAATCAAGTCCAGGAAGCACGGAGAGTCCCATACAGGATAAATCCAAGGAGAAACACTCCAAGACACATAATAACCAAACTATCAAAAATTAAGTACAAAGAAATAATATTAAAAGCAGCAAGGAAAAAACAACAAAAAACACACAAGAGAATCCCCATAACGTTAACAGCTGATCTTTCAGCAGAAACTCTGCAAGCCAGAAGGGAGTGGTAGGATATATTTAAAGTGATGAAGGAGAAAAACCTACAACCAAGATTACTCTACCCAGCAAGGATATCATTCAGATTTGACAGAGAAATTAAAACCTTTACAGACAAGCAAATGCTAAGAGAATTCAGCACCACCAAACCAGCTTTACAACAAAGGATAAAGGGACTTCTCTAGGCAGGAAACACAAGAGAAGGAAAAGACCTACAATAACAAACCCAAAACAATTAAGAAAATGGTAATAGGAACATACATTTCGATAATTACCTTAAATGTAAATGGATTAAATGCTCCAACCAAAAGACAGAGATTGGCTGAATGGATACAAAAACAATACCCGTATATATGCTGTCTACAGGAGACCCAGTTCAGACCTAGGGACACATACAGACTGAAAGGGAGGGGATGGAAAAAGATATTCCATGCAAATGGAAATCAAAAGAAAGCTGGAGTAGCAATTCTCATATCAGATAAAATAGACTTTAAAACAAAGACTATTACAAGAGACAAAGAAGGACACTACATAATGATCAAGGGATCAATCCAAGAAGAAGATATAACAATTGTAAATATTTATGTACCCAACATAGGAGCACCTCTATACATAAGGCAAATACTAACAGCCATAAAAGGGGAAATCGACAGTAACACAATCAGAGCAGGGGACTTTAACACAGCACTTTCACCAATGGACAGATCATGCAAAATGAAAATAAATAAGGAAACACAAGCTTTAAATGATACATTAAACAAGATGGACTTAATTGATATTTATAGGACATTGCATCCTAAAACAACAGAAGACACATTCTTCTCAAGTGCTCATGGAACATTCTCCAGGATAGATCATACCTTGGGTCACAAATCAAGCCTTGGTAAATTTAATAAAATTGAAATCCTATCAAGTATCTTTTCCGACCACAATGCTATGAGACTAGATATCAATTACAGGAAAAAATCTGTAAGAAATACAAACACATGGAGGCTAAACAACACACTACTTAATAACCAAGAGATCACTGAAGAAATCAAAGAGGAAATCAAAAAATACCTAGAACGAAATGACAATGAAAACACGATGACCCAAAACCTATGGGATGCAGCAAATGCAGTTCTAAGAGGGAAGTTTAGAGCAATACAATCCTACCTTAAGAAACAACAAACATCTCAAATAAACAACCTAACGTTACACCTAAAGCAATTAGAGAAAGAAGAGCAAAAATACCCCAAAGTTAGCAGAAAGAAAGTAATCATAAAGATCAGATCATAAATAAATGAAAAAGAAAGGAAGGAAATGATAGCAAAGATCAATTAAACTAAAAGCTGGTTCTTTGAGAAGATAAACAAAATTGATAAATCATTAGCCAGACTCATCAAGAAAAAAAGGGAGAAGACTCAAATCAATAGCATTAGAAATGAAAAAGGAGAAGTTACAACTGACACTGCAGAAATACAAAGGATCATGAGAGATTAGTATAAGCAACTCTATGCCAATAAAATGGACAACCTGGAAGAAATGGACAAATTCTTAGAAATGCACAACCTTCCGAGACTGAACCAGGAAGAAATAGAAAATATGAACAGATCAATCACAAGCACTGAAATTGAAACTGTGATTAAAAATCTTCCAACAAACAAAAGCCCAGGACCAGATGGCTTCACAGGCGAATTCTATCAAATATTTAGAGAAGAGCTAACACCTATCCTTCTCAAACTCTTCCAAAATATAGCAGAGTGAGGAACCCTCTGAAAGTCATTCTACGAGGCCACCATCACTCTGATACCAAAACCAGACAAAGATGTCACGAAGAAAGAAAACTACAGGCAAATATGACTGATGAACATAGATGCAAAACTCCTCAACAAAATACTACGAAACAGAATCCAACAGCACATTAAAAGGACCATACACTATGATTAAGTGGGGTGTATCTCAGGAATACAAGGATTCTTCAATATAGGCAAATCAAACAACATGATACACCATATTCACAAATTGAAGGAGAAAAACCATATGATCATCTCAATAGATGCAGAAAAAGCTGTTGACAAAATTCAACACCAATTTATGATAAAAATTCGCCAGAAAGTGGGCATAGAGGGAACCTACTTCAACATAATAAAGGCCATGTACGACAAACCCACAGCAAATATCATTCTCAATGGTGAAAAACGGAAAGCATTTCCTTTAAGATCAGGAACAAGACAAGGATGTCCACTCTCACCACTATTATTCAACATAATTTTGGAAGTCCTAGCCACGGCACTCAGAGAAGAAAAAAATTAAAAGAATACAAATTGGAAAAGAAGAAGTAAACCTGTCACTGTTTGCAGATGACATGATACTATACATAGAGAATCCTAAAGAAGCCACCAGAAAACTACTAGAGCTAATCAATGAATTTGGTAAAGTTGCAGTATACAAAATTAATGCACAGAAATCTCTTGCATTCCTATATAATAATGATGAAAAAATCTGAAAGAGAAATTAAAGAAACACTCCCATTTACCACTGCAACAAAAAGAATAAAATACCTAGGAATAAACCTACCTAGGGAGACAAAAGACCTGTATGCAGAAAACTATAAGACACTGATGAAAGAAATTAAAGATGATACCAACAGATGGAGAGATATACCATGTTCTTGGATTGGAAGAATCAATATTGTGAAAATGACTATACTACCCAAAGCAATCTACAGATTCAATGCAATCCCTATCAAATTACCAATGGCATTTTTTACGGAACTGGAAGAAAAAATCTTAACATTCGTATGGAGACACAAAAGACCCTGAATAGCCAAAGCGGTCTTGAGGGAAAAAAACGGAGCAGAAGGAATGAGACTCCCTGACTTCAGACTATACTACAAAGCTACAGTAATCAAGACAATATGGTACTGGCACAAAAACAGAAAGATAGATCAATGGAACCGGATAGAAAGCCCAGAGATAAACCCATGCACCTATGGTCAACTAATCTATGACAATGGAGGCAAAGATATACAATGGAGAAAAGACAGTTTCTTCAGTAAGCGGTGTTGGGAAAACTGCATAGCTACATGTAAAAGAATGCAATTAGAACACTGCCTAACACCATACACAAAAGTAAACTCAAAATGGATTAAAGACCTAAATGTAAGGGCAGACACTATAAAACTCTCAGAGGAAAACACAAGAAGAACACTCTTTGACATAAATCACAGCAAGATCTTTTTTGATCCACCTCCTAGAGTAATGGAAATAAAAACAAAAATAAACAAATGGAACCTAATGAAACTTCAAAGCTTTTGCACAGCAAAGGAAAACCATAAACAAGATGAAAAGACAACCCTCAGAATGGTAGAAAATATTTGCAAATGAGTCATAGGACAAAGAATTAATCTCCAAAATATATATACAGCTCATGCAGCTCAATATTATAAAAACAAACAACCCAATCCAAAAATGGGCAGAAGACCTAAATAGACATTTCTCCAAAGAGGACAGGCAGATGGCCAAGAAGCACATGAAAAGCTGCTCAACATCACTAATTATTAGAGAAATGCAAATCAAAACTACAATGAGGCATCACCTCACACCAGTTAGAATGGGCATCATCAGAAAATCTACAAACAACAAATGCTGGAGAGGGTGTGGAGAAAAGGGAACCCTATTGCACTGTTGGTGGGAATGTAAATTGATACAGCCACTATGGAGAACAGTATGGAGGTTCCTTAAAGAACTAAAAATAGAATTACCATATGACCCAGCAATAGCACTATACCCAGAGAAAACCATAATTCAAAAAGACACATGCACCCCAATGTTCATTGCAACACTATTTACAATAGCCAGGTCATAGAAGCAACCTAAATGCCCATCGACAGACAAATGGATAAAGAACATGTGGTACATATATACAATGGAATATTACTTAGCCATAAAAAGCAACGAAATTGGGTCATTTGTAGAGACGTGGATGCATCTAGAGACTGTCATACAGAGTGAAGTAAGTCAGAAAGAGAAAAACAAATATCATATATTAACGCATATATGTGAAACCTAGAAAATGGTACAGGTGAACCAGTTTGCAGGGCAGAAGTTGAGACACAGATATAGCGAAAAAACATATGGACACCAAGGGGGGAAAGCGGCGGGGGATGAGGGAAAAAAAAAAAAGAATGATCCACATGGTAATGTATTAGAGTAAGAGACGTAAGTATGAACTTGTGTTTAGCTTAAAGTAGATCCAGATAGTTACATATACAAATGTCTATAGTTGTGTGTACATACACAGGTAAGTAATATATAGATATATTTCTTTGCTCTTTAAGGTGACAGGTCCTATAAGCAACCATCCCTGAATAGTAATGAACCTTGTGCACAGATCTTGTTTCTATTTCTCAGGAGAACCTTGACTAATATAAGCACCACTAGGCACCCCCACCCCCTGCCAAAAAAAAAGCTAAGGAAGAAATACTGAGGTATAAATCTAACAAAATATATATAAGATCCTATATGAGGAAAACTGTAAAACCTAGACGTAAGAAATCAAAGAAGATATAAATGATCTAAATGACAGTTATTCCATGTATGTAGATTGGAAGACTCAATATTGTCAAGGTGCCCCCAATGTGATATATAGATTGAGCACAATTCCAATCAAAATCACAGCAAGTTATTTTGAGGGTATCCACAAACCTACTCTAAAGTTTATACGAAAAGACAAAAGACCCAGAGTAGCCAACACAATATTGAAGGAGAAGAACAAAGTCAGAGGATTGACATTATCAGACTTCAAAACTTAGTATAAAGCTATGATAATCAAGACTATGTGGTAAAGGCAAAAGAACAGACAAACAGACCAATGAAACGGAAAAAAGAACCCAGAAATAGACCAACACATATAGAGTCAACTGATCTTTGACAAAGGCAATTCCATGGAGAAAGGGTGGCCTTTTCAACAAATGGTATTAGAATAACTGGACATCCATGTGCAAAGAAATGAATCTAGACACAGACCTTACACCCTTTACAAAAATTAACTCAAAATAGATCATAGACCTAAATGTAAAACACAAAAATATAAAACTCCTAGGAGATAACATGAGAAAAAAAGCTAGGTGACCTTGGGTTTGATGATGGCTTTTTAGATCTAATACCAAAAGTACAGTCCATGAAAAGAGCTGGTAACTTGGATTTCATTACAATTACAAACTTCTGCTGTATGAAAAACACTGTTACAAAAATGAAAATGTAACTCATAAACTGGGATAAAAATTTACAAAACACATATCTGATAAATGACATAGCCAAAATATACCAAGAATTCTTAAAATTCAACAATAATAAAACAATTCGATTAAAAAATGGGCAAAAAATCTGAACAGATACCTCACCAAAGAAAATATAAAGATGGCCAATAAGTACATGAAGAGCTACTCAATATGATATGTCATTAAGGAACTGCAAGTTAACACAATCAGATACACATCTAACGGAACAGCTAAAATCCAAAACACTGACAACACCTAACACTAGCAAGGATGTAGATCAATAGGAACTCTCATTATTGTTGGTGGGAATGAAAAATGATACAGTCACTTTGGAAGATAACTTGGCAGTTCCTCACTAAACTCAGCATACTCTTACAGTACAATCCAGCAATCGCTCTATTTGGTATTTATCCCCAAAAGTTGAAAAGTTACACCTACGCAAAAACTGTACAGGGATGTTTATAGCAGCTTTGTTCATAATTGCCAAAGCTTGGAAGCAATCAAAATGTCCTTCAATAGACAAATGGATAAATAAACTGTGGTACGCCCAGAAAATGGAATATTGGCGCTAAAAAGAACTGAGCTATTGTGACCACCTAGAGGGGTGGGATAAGAAGGGTGGGAAATGCAAGAGGGGGGATATATGGGGATATATGTATATGTATAGCTGATTCACTTTGTTATAAAGCAGAAACTAACACACCATTGTAAAGCAATTATGCTCCAATAAAGATGTAAAAAAAAAAAAAACTGTGCTATCATCTTATGAAAATACATGGCAGAATCTTAAATACATATTACTAAATGAAAGAAGGCAATGTGAGAAGGCTACCTACTGTATGATTCCAACTATACAACATTCTGAAAAAAAGCAAAACAATGGAGGCAGTAAAAATATCAGTGGTCCCAGGGACTGGGAGCAAGGGGGAAGAAGGGAGGGATAAACAGGTGGAGCATAGAGCATTTTTAGGGCAGTGAAACTCTTTTGTATGATACTGTCATGGAAGATATAGGCCATTATAATATCTGGCAAAACCCATAGAATGTACAACCCACAGAAAGAAATCTAATGTAAACTATGAACTTTAATTAATAACAATACATCAGTATTGACTCATCAATTTGTTTCATTTTTATGTCAATCTAAAACTCCTCTAAAAATTAAGTCTACCAAATTAAAATGATTATATATATGGTAATATAAGTTAAAAGACAATACAATGTAAACTCTAATAAGTTGAGTGGTAAGGATTATAACTCATAAGAAAATTTAGAGGTAGAAATCATTTCCATTAAGGCTGATCAGGAAGAAATTCAAGGAGCAGAAATATGAGCTGTTCTCTGATATATGGGTGGTATTTAGATAAGAAAAGAACTCACTAATAATTAATTATTAACATGCAATCTGCCTGATACAAAATTAAATTACATTTCTCTCAATATGGCTCCAATATGCTTTGAAGTCATTTATAAGATGTTATTTTGATAGATGCGAATTATTTTATGTTGCCACACTACTACTATTTTTCATCAATAGGAAGTTGTTCAATCTTGATATAGCAATTTGTATTACATTAAAAAAGTGATTAAGAGAGTAACATTTTTTCATGAGGTTACACAAAATTATATACATAGTCTTCAGTCTAGTTACATACTTCCTCTCTTGCAAAGAGCAGCCATGTCATCCACATAATCTAACTAGCCTATTATTTTACATATTAATTCCTATTCATTAGATTTACTGTGCATTATCAAGTAACTATATGTATTAGTAAGAAATGTTGACTGCCAAAGTTGATCTTCTCCAGGAGAAGACAGGGGAAAAGTATGGGTATTTACCAAGAGAGTGCAACCTTCCACAAAGCTTAGCAAAATTCTCAGTAAATATGTTTTCTCATGAAATATATTGAATAAAAGAGTGAATTAAATCTTTACCCAGATTTCTAAATTTGGCCTTGACTAGGTGCTCCAGGGCAGTGCTGAACAACAGTTCAAGAGAAGTTGGACAGTACAGTGTCGAACAGAAGAGTGTGAACATACTTTTACTAATCTTAAAAGGGACGTGTTTATTCTTTTGCCACTAAGTATGATGTTACGTGTTGATTTTTTTCATAGACTCTCTTTGAAATCTAGGCCGTAGGATTTCCCTTCTGTTCATAGTTCGATGATAGGTTTCATTATGAATGGGTATTGAATTTTATCAAACACTTTACCTGCATCTATTGAGATGTTTATACATTTCTTCTTTTTTAGTTTATTAACTTGGTAGATTACATTGCGCTGTTTTAATGTTACACCAACTTTGCATTCCTGGAATAAACCCTACTCAGTCATAATATATTAACCTTTTTATATATTATGGATTTAATTCGCTAAAATTTTGTTAAGGATTTTTACACTTGCGTTTAAGAAGGATATTGGTCTTATTTTTTTATCTTACAACTTCCTTTTCATCTCCAGATGTGCACTAAAAGAAATGTTTAAAGAAATTCTTCAGGTAGAAGAAAAATAACACTAGATGGAAATGTGGATAAATACAGAAGAATGAAAAGTACCAGAAATAAAAATCCTAGCAGAAATTGGCAAGCTGATTCTAATATTTACACAGATGTGCAAAGGATTTAGAACAGTCAAAACATTTTTTAAAAAGCCTATGCTGACCAACTTACATTACCTGATATTAAGATTTCTTGCAAAATCATTTTAATAAAGGCAGTGTGCTAGTAGCATAAAGATTAATGGAAAAAATGGTGCAGAAATAGACCATCGTTTATATGATCAATTTTTTTTTTTTCAAAGGTGCCAGGGTAATTAAATAGGGAAAAGATAATCTTTTTCAACAAATAGTACTAAAACAATTGGGTATACATATGGAAAAGAAAAAACATGACCTTTATTTTAACTATATGCAAAAATTATCTCAAAATGAATCATAGACTTAAATGAAAAACCTAATACAATAACACTTTTAGCAGAAAACATAAGAGAAAATTTTTGTCACATTATGTTAGGTAACTATTTATTAGATAGAACACCAAATGTATGAACCATAAAAGAAACAACTGGCTAACTGTACTTCGTTAAAATTAAAAATTTCATCCTTTGTCAATAAAAAATTAAATAAAATATTAAAACTGGTAGAAAATAATTGCAAGACATATAGCTGACAAAGACTTGTATCCAGAAAATAAAAAGAGCTCTTACAATTCAGTAGCAAGGAGACAAAAAAAAAAAAAAGAATTTTAAAAATGGTTAAAAGATTTGAATGGATGCTTCAGCAAAGAAGCTATGCAAATGAAAAATATATCAAAAGATGGTTAAAATCTTTAGTCATTAGGGAAATGCAAAATAAAACCACAGTGGGATAATACCAAACACATACTAGAATGACTAAAATTTCAAGTGTAGGCAAGGATACAGAGCAAGCTGAATTCTCATGCATTGCTGGTGGGAATGCAAAATGGTACAGCCACTTTGCACAACATTTAACAATTTCTTATAAACTTACATGTACACTTATTGTTAGATTCAGCAATTGCAATCCTAGATATTTACCTGTAGGAAATTAAAACAGATGTCAATACAAAATGTGTATGCTAATATTTACAGCAGTGTTATTTATAATAGTCCCAAACTGGAAATAACTAAATGCCCATCAACAGGTTAATGGATAAACAAATTATGGTATATCCATATAATGGAATACTACCCAGCAATAAAATGAAACAAATTCCTGATGGAAGCCACAATAGAGATAATTTTCAAAAAGTATTATGTTAAGTCAAAGAAGTCAAACATATGAAGTTCATATGAAAAGCTAGAAAAGGCAAAACTAGAGTCAGATAAAAGTACATCAGCAGTTGCCCAGGGCCAGGGTGACAGGGAGAGAGTAACTTCAAAGTGGCACAGGGGGATTTTTGGGGTGATTGGAATGTTTTTTATCTTGATTTTGTTACAACTTATTGAACTGTATATTTAAAACTGGTGAATTTTATTGTAGGTAAGTTACATTTCAATAAAGATTATTAAAATTGGAGGGAAAATGAATGCTCAATTCAGCAATACCATATTCAGCTTGTACTCGGCACAAGGCAGTACACAGAAGCTGAAGGACAAAGATGTATTAAGGCACAATTCTTGCTCTGCTAGGAATTCATAGCTCAGTGGCAAATACAGATATGCATACAACCAAATATAATACAACTATGGTAAGTCCAGTAATAAAGGCATAAACAGAATTTTGTAGGCACAGAGTAGAGTGATTAATCCTACAAGATTCAGAGAAATCTTGACAAAAAGATGAGAGCTATGTTGGGCCTTAAGAGATGATTAGGATTTTAACAGATAATGTTTCCTAACCATTCAGAAGGTATCACACAGTCATTTTCCTATATATTTACCTATCTATCCATCCATCCATCCATCCATCCATCCATTCACCTATTCCCTCATCTTTCAATTATCTATCACTGTATTTAGATAAACATTAATATGTTAATATGTGCTCTTTAGCTAAAAAGGTTCACACATGATATTTGTTCACTAACTATTTTATCCCTGAAATGGAGAAAATTAAATCTTCAGATTTAGATAAAATTAGGGTGACCAACTATCCTGGTTCCTCAGGACTGAAGGCATTCCTGGGATTTGGGACTTTGAGTGCTAAAACTGGAAGAGTTCCAGACAAACAGGGAAGACTTGGTCATCCCAGATATATCAACAAGGCAATTAAAGTGACAGATACAAAATTTATGAGTACATCAATCTCTATATGACTGGTTACTGAACTCTCATTTGATATGACCTTATAAAACATTATTCCAAACTTTAAGTATACTTAGATTGTAGGGGATTTTTAGAGTTAACTCAATATGTTCTCTAGATATTATCAAATGTTCCAAATAATGGTCTGTTTTTCACTAGCTAGAACAGATAGAAAATGTGTTTAATTTATAGATCTCATTTAAAATTTTTTCTAATGATTCTGTAACAAAAAGGAGGAAAAGGAGAAAGGAGGGAGGTAGAAAAAACCCACTTGTAGACAAAATCGTGTATTGCAGAATAGTAATACTCTAGACTTAGTCTGTATCATAAGAATTTATTATCTTGTGCTTTATGTCTAATAATTTCTGTGGAACAGCTAGAATAAATGTAGGCTCTATAACACTGTGTATTTGCTTTATCTTGGCTTCAGAATTATCTTTGCTAAATCTGATCCAAAGAGAAACTTATCTACTTCAAAGTGTAACCTTGAGTAATAACAGGTTAATGAACATAGTGGCAGACCCACACCCCAGAACCCACATCAGAACCTAATGCTTAGTGGGAGCTGAGTAAATACTGTTGAATGAAAACAGAGCAGACAGATTGTTAATTAAAGCGTATTGAACGACACACAGGAAAACTCCATGTATAACCAAACTGTACTTCCAGCACAGATCCTCAACAGTTATATGTATTTTTTACCATTTTATTAGTAAAGTCAATAATAAAATGTTAAAGGAAACTAGAGAACATTAAGAAATCCAATATTCCTTTGAGAGGATCAAATAAAGTCCTTCATCAAAAAGGCATCAGCGGAGACCTTCAAGATGGCGGAGGAGTAAGACGTGGCTATCATCTTCCTCCCCACAAATACTTCAGAAATACATCTACATGTGGAACAACTCCTACAGAACAACTACTAAATGCTGGCAGAAGACCTCAGACTTCCCAAAAGGTAAGAAACCCCCCACGTACCTGGGTAGGGAAAAAGAAAAAAGGAAAAACAGAGACAAAAGAATAGGGATAGGACCTGCACCTTGGGGAGGGAGCTGTGAAGGAGGAAAACTTTCCACACATTAGGAAGTCCTAGGGTTCTGTCTGTCCGTTTTTGGGGGGTTTTTTTTAGTATAGTTTTTAGCTCTTGTTATAATTGGTGGCTTTCATTTTTGGTTTGGTTGCTCTCTTCCTTCTTTCTTCCCTTTTTTTTTTATTTTTAATAATTAAAAAAAATTTTTTAATCTTTATTTTATTTATTTACTTATTTTTTTCTCCCTTTTCTTCTGAGCCGTGTGGCTGACAGGGTCTTGCTGCTCTGGCCGGGTGTCAGGCCTGTGCTGCTGAGGTGGGAGAGCCGAGTTCAGGACACTGGTCCACCAGAGACCAGCAGAGCGGCTCCAGGTAATATCAAATGGCAAAAGCTCTCCCGGAGATCTCCATCTCAATGCTAAGACCCAGCTCCACTCAACGACCAGCAAGAGACAGTGCTGGACACCCCATGCCAAACAACTAGCAAGACAGGAACACAACCCCACCCATTAGCAGAGAGGCTGCCTAAAATCACAATAAGGTCACAGACACCCCAAAACACACCACCAGGCATGGTCCTGCCCACCAGAAAGACAGGAACCAGCCTCATCCACCAGAACACAGGCAACAGTCCCCTCCGCCAGGAAGCCTAAACAACCCACTGAACCAACATTAGCCACTGCGGGCAGACACCAAAAACAACGGGAACTACAAACTTGTAGCCTGGGAAAAGGAGACCCCAAACACAGTAAGTTAAGCAAAATGAAAAGACAGAGAAACACAAAGCAGATGAAGGAGGAAGGTAAAAACCCAAAAGACAAAACAAATGAAGAAGACAAAACAAATGAAGAACCCAAAAGACAAAACAAATGAAGAAGAAAGATGATCCAAAATCTTGGAAATAGAAAGGAGAAAATACAAGAAAAGTTTAACAAGGGCCTAGAGGAACTAAAGAGCAAACAAACAGTGATGAACAACACAATAAATGAAATTAAAAATTCTCTAGAAGGAAACGATAGCAGAATAACTGAGGCAGAAGAATGGATAAGTGACCTGGAACATAAAACAGTGGAAATAACTACTGCAGAGCAGAAGAAAAAGAATGAAAAGAACTGAAGACAGTCTCAGAGACCTCTGGGACAACATTAAATGTACGAACATTCGAATTATAGGGGTCCCAGAAGAAGAGAAAAAGAAAGGGACTGAGAAAATATTTGAAGAGGTTATAGTTGAAAACTTCCCTAATATGGGGAAGGAAATAATCAAGTCCAGAAAGCACAGAGAGTGCCACACAGGATAAATCCAAGGAGAAACACACAAAGACACATACTAATCAAACTATCAAAAATTAAATACAAAGAAAAAATGTTAAAAGCAGCAAGGGAAAAACAACAAAGAACACACAAGGGACTCCCCATAAGGTTAACAGCTGACCTTTCAGCAGAAACTCTGCAAGCCAGAAGGGAGTGGCAGGACATATTTAAAGTGATGAAAGGGAAAAACCTACAACCAAGATTACTCTACCCAGCAAGGATCTCATTCAGATTCGATGGAGACATTAAAACCTTTACAGACAAGCAAAGGCTGAGAGAATTCAGCACCACCAAACCAGCTTTACAACAAATGCTAAAGGAACTTCTCTAGGCAGGAAATGCAAGAGACGGAAAAGACCTACAATAACAAGCCCAAAACAATTAAGAAAATGGTAATAGGAACATACATATCGATAACTACATTAAATGTAAATGGATTATATGCTCCAACCAAAAGACAGAGATTGGCTGAATGGATACAAAAACAATACCTGTATATATGCTGTCTACAGGAGACCCAGTTCAGACCTAGGGACACATACAGACTGAAAAGGAGGGGATGGAAAAAGATATTCCATGCAAATGGAAATCAAAAGAAAGCTGGAGTAGCAATACTCATATCAGATAAAATAGACTTTAAAACAAAGACTATTACAAGAGACAAAGAAGGACACTACATAATGATCAAGGAATCAATCCAAGAAGAAGATATAACAATTGTAAATATTTATGCACCCAACATAGGAGCACCTCTATACATAAGGCAAATACTAACAACCATATAAGGGGAAATCGACAGTAACACAATCATAGTAGGGGACTTGAACACCCCACTTTCACCAGTGGACAGATCATGCAAAATGAAAATAAATAAGGAAACACAAGCTTTAAATGATACATTAAACAAGATGGACTTAATTGATATTTATAGGACATTCCATCCAAAAACAACGGAAGACACATTCTTCTCAAGTGCTCATGGATCATTCTCCAGGAGAGATCATACCTTGGGTCACAAATCAAGCCTTGGTAAATTTAAGAAAACTGAAATCATATCAAGTGTCTTTACCAACCACAACACTATAAGACTAGATATCAAATACGGGAAAAAATCTGTAAAAAATGCAGACAGGGAGGCTAAACAATACACTACTAAATAACCAAGAGATCACTGAAGAAATCAAACAGGAAATCACAAATACCTAGAAATAAATGACAATGAAAACACGATGAACATAGGGCGGATGGGAGGGAGGGAGACGCAAGAGGGAAGAGATATAGGGATATATGTATATGTATAGTTGATTCACTTTGTTATAAAGCAGAAGCTAACACACCATTACAAAGCAGTTATACTCCAATAAAGATGTTAAAAAAAAAAAAAAAAACTATGATGACCCAAAACCTATGGGATGCAGCAAATGCAGTTCTAAGAGGGATGTTTATAGCAGTACAATCCTACCTCAGGAAACAAGAAACATCTCAAATAAATAAACTAACCTTACACCTAAAGCAATTAGAGAAAGAAGAACAAAAAACCCCCAAAGTAAGCAGAAGGAAAGAGATCATAAAAATCAAATCAGAAATAAATGAAAAAGAAATGAAACAATAGCAAAGATCAATAAAACTAAAAGCTGGTTCTTTGAGAAGATAAACAAAATTGATAAACAATTAGCCAGATTCATGAAAAGAAAAAAAAAAAGGAGAAGGCTCAAATGAAGAGAATTAGAAATGAAAAAGGAGAAGTAACAACTGGCACTGCAGAAATACAAAGGATCATGAGAGATTACTATAAGCAACTATATGCCAATAAAATGGACAACCTGGAAGAAATGGACAAATTCTTAGAAAAGCACAACCTTCTGAGACGGAACCAGGAAGAAATAGAAAATATAAACAGACCAATCATAAGCACGGAAATTGAGACTGTGATTAACAATCTTCCAACAAGCAAAAGCCCAGGACCAGATGGCTTCACAGGTGAATTCTATCAAACATTTAGAGAAGAGCTAACACCTATCTTTCTCAAACTCTTCCAAAATATAGCAGAGGAAGGAACACTCCCAAACTCATTCTATGAGGCCACCATCACTCTGAAATCAAAACCAGACAAAGATGTCACAAAGAAAGAAAACTACCAGCCAATATCACCGATGAACATAGATGCAAAAATCCTCAACAAAATACTAGCAAACAGAATCCAACAGCACACTGAAAGGATCATACAGCATGATCAAGTGGGGTGTATCCCAGGAATGCAAGGATTCTTCAATATATGCAAATCAAACAACATGATACACCATATTCACAAATTGAAGGAGAAAAACCATATGATCATCTCAATAGATGCAGAAAAAGCTTTTGACAAAATTCAACACCCATTTATGATAAAAACCCTCCAGAAGGCAGGCATAGAGGGAACTTACCTCAACACAGTAAAGGCCATATATGACAAACCCACAGCCAACATCATTCTCAAGGGTGAAATACTGAAGCCATCTCCTCTAAGATCAGGAACAAGACACGGTTATCCAGTTCACCATTATTATTCAACATAGTTTTGGAAGTTTCAGCCACAGCAATCAGAGAAGAAAAAGAAATAAAAGGAATCCAAATCGGAAAAGAAGAAGTAAAACTGTCACTGTTTGCAGATGACATGATACTATACACAGAGAATCCTAAAGATGCTACCAGAAAACTACTAGAGCTAATCAATGAATTTGGTAAAGTAGCAGGATACAAAATTAATGCACAGAAATCTCTTGCATTCCTATACACTAATGATGAAAAATCTGAAAGAGAAATTATGGAAACACTCCCATTTACTATTGCAACAAAAAGAATAAAATACCTAGGAATAAACCTGCATAAGCAGACAAAAGACCTGTATGTAGAAAACTATTAAGACAGTGATGAAAGAAATTAAAGATGATACCAACAGATGGAGAGATATACCATGTTCTTGGATTGGAAGAATCAACATTGTGAAAATTACTATACTACCAAAAGCAATCTACAGATTCAGTGATATCACTATCAAACTACTAATGGCATTTTTCACAGAACTAGAACAAAAAATTTCACAATTTGTATGGGAACACAAAAGACCCCGAATAGCCAAAGCAATCTTGAGAAGGAAAACTGAAGCTGGAGGAATCAGGCTCCCAGACTTCAGACTATACTACAAAGCTACAGTAATCAAGACAATATGGTACTGGCACCAAAAAAGAAGTATATATCAATTGAACAGGATAGAAAGCCCAGAGATAAACCCACGCACATATGGTCACCTTATTTTTGATAAAGGAGGCAAGAGTATACAATGGAGAAAAGACAGCCTCTTCAATAAGTGGTGCTGGGAAAACTGGACAGCTACGTGTAAAAGAATGAAATTAGAACACTCCCTGACACACACAAAAATAAACTCAAAATGGATTAAAGATCTAAATGTAAGGCCAGACACTATAAAACTCTTAGAGGAAAACATAGGTAGAACACTCTATGACATAAATCACAGCAAGAACCTTTTTGACCCACTTCCTAGAGAAATGGAAAGAAAAAAGAAAATAAACAAATGGGACCTAGTGAAACTTAAAAGCTTTTGCACAGCAAAAGAAACCATAAACAAGACAAAAAGACAACTCTCAGAACGGTAGAAAATATTTGCAAATGAAGCAACTGACAAAGGATTAATCTCCAAAATATACAAGCAGCTCATGCAGCTCAATATCAAAAAAACAAACAACCCAATCCAAAAATGGGCAGTAGACCTAATTAGACATTTCACCAAAGAAGATATACAGATTGCCAACAAACACATGAAAGAATGCTCAACATCACTAATCATTAGAGAATGCAAATGAGAAGTATAATGAGGTATCACCTCACACCAGTCAGAATGGCCATCATCAAAAAATCTACAAACAATAAATGCTGGAGAGCGTGTATAGAAAAGGGTACCTTCTTGCACCGTTGGTGGGAATGTAAATTGATACAGCCACTATGGAGAACAGTTTGGAGGTTCCTTAAAAAACTAAAAATAGAACTACCATATGACCCAGCAATCCCATTACTGGGCATATACCCTGATAAAACCATAATTCAAAATGAGTCATGTACCACAATGTTCACTGCAGCTCTATTTACAATAGCCAGGACATGGAAGCAACCTAAGTTTCCATCAACAGATGAATGCATAAAGAAGATGTGGCACATATATACAATGGAATATTACTCAGCCTTAAAAAGAAACGAAATTGAGTTATTTGTAGTGAGGTGGATGGACATAGAGACTGTCATACAGAGTGAAGTCAGTCAGAAAGAGAAAAACAAATACCGTATGCTAACACATATATATGGAATCTAAGAAAAAAAAAAAAAACTTCAGAGGAACCTAGGGGCAGGACAGGAATAAAGACGCAGACATAGAGAATGGACTTGAGGACACGGGGAAAGGGAAGGGGAAGCTGGGACGAAGTGAGAGAGTGTCATGGACATATATACACTACCAAATGTAAAATAGATAGCTAGTGGGAAGTAGCCACATAGCACAGGGAGATCTGCTCGGTGCTTTGTGACCACCGCGAGGGGTGGGATAGGGAGTGTGTGAGGGAGACGCAAGAGGGAGGAGATATGGGGTATATGTATATGTATATGTATAGCTGATTCACTTTATTATAAAGCAGAAACTAACACACCATTGTAAAGCAATTATACTCCAATAAAGACGTTAAGAAAAAAAAAAAAAGGCATTAGCTTCTCCAAGTGTACAAAAGTGGATATTTTACTAGAACTACTACTACTTGTTTATTCTGTATCTTTTGCATCACTTAGACCAATAATGCTAGTTGATGCCTAAAATTGGAAAGACAAGGACAAGAATAAAAAGATATCATCACTTAACCCTGTTCAGATCTTCTCACATAAACGGCTGGTGTTGAGTAAACTGAAGTGAAAAAGCTAAATAACATTTTCTAAAGCAAGCAAGGAACAGAAGAGACACACAACTCGAAACAAAAATATGGAGTATTGTGTATTAGTAGTTAGCCATAAATGCTTTCGAAGATGGGGTTGCTTAGTTAAAATGAGACCTTGAACCCTGGACACTCAAATTACTAACTGTTTGCAGCTACAGAAATATTGGACACCATCATTTTATGTAACAATAAGGAATTACTAGGTTGGTTTTTTTTTCCCCCTCAAAAAATTTTTTTCCCTGGAGAAACCCTTATCTCTATTCCTTAACATAGTAGTTCTTCTCCTAAACGTAGTCACCTGACATTGACAGGGCTGGTCATTCCACATATCATACTCTTATAACATTCCATGTTTGATATTGGGCAAGGTACTTCTCTGGGCCTCAGTTTGCTCATCTGTAAAATGGAAATGAAAACAGCACTTACCTCATAAGGTTATTGTAAGGATTAGATGAGCTAATGAACGTAAAGTGCTTAAAGGAGAGCCTAGCACATAGGAAGGTCTGTAAATTTTAGTCCTATTGTTCTTACTACTTTTCATTGTTATTTACTCCTATTATTCCCTCTTTCATATCAATCTAAACCAAAAATATGGAATTTTAGAACTAGAAAAACCTTAGAGAGGACACAAGAAACCCCAATCTCTAGATCTAGCTCCTGCTGTTTATAATGCTATTTCCTTTAAGCTCAAGATTTACATTTTCTAGAAAGCCTTCTCCTGCATAAACCAGCCCCCTTAAGGACAGTCAGAAAACACTGTGAATTAAATTCTGGGCCCACCTTTACCAAGGACAGCCAGTGAGCCCCAGGTAAATCACCTTCCGTTTGGTGGCTTCAGCTTACTCATCCCTAAAATAAAGTGTTTGCACTTGAGAATTGCTAAGGTCCCTTTTAGTGCTAATATTCTGATTCAGTAAATCCCTTAGTGTTCTTTAATGTATTTATATGACATGATAAATTTGACATTTTGACACTTTAGAATTTATCTCTACACACTTAAGTAGATTATAAGCATCAAGATCCTCTAGGGCAGGATCTTTATGCTTCTTTTCCTTTCTCTCCACAGCACTTTGGTCATTCAGAAATTAGATGATTAGCCAAAAAATGTCCAGGGCGTGAAAAATAAAGGATTGATACAGCCATCAGTAGTTCCAGAAGCAATCTAGAATTTTACTGATGTTACACTTATCTTTTACTAATACTACTACTTATCAAAAAGCTGTTCAATTCTATCACAGAAAAGGGCATTTTTAAGGGTAATATACCCAGTTATACGGTATATTAAGGGTATTTTACAAACCAGATAACTTTAGTGTTTCTGTAGTTTTGGATAGGTGAGTAAGGGGCTTAATGTGTTCAAAATCAGTAGCCACATATTTTCCTCATGCATACGTTAAGATTATAAGCTTCTCCCTAATATCATAAGAAATCACCATGTGGGAGTTTTGCCAATAAAAGGAAACATTTTTGTCTATTAATATTTTCAGTGATATAGTATTTTGCAACAGAATAAATATGCATAGGAACTAAACGTCAAGAACCAATAATAAGCAGTCGTAACTGCTGAGTAAATCCCTTGCTCTTCGTTAGTAACACTGTTGTGTAAGCTCACCCAGACTGAAAATGAATCTTTTTACAAGGAAAAATTTAATTAACATTTTGTCATCATTACACTGTTTTGTTGTAAGGTGATTTACCTCATCAAGCTGTTAGGTGCTTATATACTTAAAAGGCTAAGATGACCTTAAACTACCGTATCTAGTATAGAACATTAATCTTAAGAATTAAGTGCTCAAATTTGTACAGGTCTAAAGGATTTCAAGGCAGCTGTAAACACACAGTCTTTCTCAAGTAGAGGTTTCTAAAAAATCTGGAATGCAACCAGTAAGATACATTGTAAAGTCAGAGAAGAAACAGAGGAGAAGTAGGCATAGTTCAGGAGAATCGCAAGGTGTAATTGAGGCCAAAAGCAGAAGTCATTAATTTCACAACTATGCCTTGGATGGTTTTAAAGCCACTTCAGATACATTACTAGGATATCATTTTCTATTTCAGGAGGAGGAATATCAAACCGAGGCAGCTTTGTAGTAAATGAATCCTACAGCTGTATTTTGTGAAAAGGGGTCATTTTAATTTCAGGGTCTTTATTACCCAGTAAGGTAACTGACTGAACTGTGAAATAACATTTACAATGTAAATAAACTCAGTTGTCTTCAAAGCAGGTAGTTATTATTCAAGTATTTACTTTTTGGGTTCTCTCATGTATCAAGATTTACATAATAGAATCTTGGCCTTTTCAATATTAGACAGAAAGTAAACTTTACGAAAGCAACTTAAGGTACTTAATTGTGTATAATTTAAAATAATAAGGGGGGTAATGAAAAAAGACTAATCATTTGCAGACAATACAGAAAATGAGATACAGAGGTATTCAAGTTCACTTATCTATTTCCAGACGACAGTTTAAAATGCACTGTATATTATTAAGAAGTAAAAAGGTTGTGTTGACATGCTCTCCCTACCTAAAGTCTGTGGGCAAAAAAATCTATCACAGAAAAACTCCCATAGGTCAGCATGAGATTATTAACAAACTGGTACATCAACCACACCATAGTTATCAAGTATTGCAATGAAAAACCCTAATTTGAAGTTAAAATATTTTCTCATGATCAGCAGTAGGTATTCGCACCATATCCTAAGTTAAGAGACTAGCTCGTGTCCATCCAAAAGGACTTACAAAATTTTAAAGGCAAAAAAAGAGAGTAAGGATCCAAAGATCCTTATTTTTATAAAATCTAAGTGGATTATTCAGAATTCCTTGGTGGTAAAAATGGAAAGATAGCAGTAGATTAGTAGATAGTGATCTGGAAGAGCAACAGAAAGAGAGTTAATGCACAGCACTGTCTGG
Organism: Eschrichtius robustus; assembly: GCF_028021215.1. Taxonomy (NCBI): domain Eukaryota; kingdom Metazoa; phylum Chordata; class Mammalia; order Artiodactyla; family Eschrichtiidae; genus Eschrichtius; species Eschrichtius robustus. The sequence continues at coordinate 91,617,681 of NC_090831.1, forward strand.
TTTAATTATTTTTGAGAATTTTATCTTCATCAATAACTAAAAGTAAAAGGGAAGGAGGGGAAGGGAAGGAGTGAAAGTCATTCTCTTTTTCACCCTGCTAAAGCCATCTGCTGGTTGGAAACAGACACGGTAGGTTCAAAGACCCTAACCTAGGTTAGCAAGCTTACCAAATACAACTATGATCCCGAATGGTGTGCACCAAGCAGTCGCAATGACCTAGGCACCAGCATTTAACTAAAATGGTGAGGTAAAGAGTTCTAGCTTGTTCAGTAAAATGAGTGCTTGGGCATACAACTACACTGCTTCTAGCACTCAGTGGAAATACAATGAACAGTAAAAAGGGTATACTGGTTCTTCAGTATGTACATAAGAGAGTACCATTTCTAATACTTTTCTGGAGTCAATGCTTTATCTGAAAAAAGTTGAAATGAAGCACAGTTTAAAATCAAAGGTTATCATTCTCATAGATCATGCTATTAATAGAAAACAAGTTTAAAACTCTGGGGAACAGCATATTGGTAAATTTCTCATAGTATAGGTAATAGTTAAGGTCAACCTTGGGAATTATAACTCACTAACTGAAATAAGGCTTCTACTCATGACCTAATATAAATAAGAAGGTAATAGAAATACATTTCTAAGCCTTGGAATTCAGGGAATTGTTTTCTTTTCCATCTCAGATTTAAAATATTTGGGCAACAGGTGTCATTTCCTTTTGAATGTAATTTCTATTCCGAATTCTGGCAACCGCAATATACAGAATAGGAGAGTATGCAATTAGTAACATGAAGATAATTTTGATCTCATATCTTTCATCATTAGTTTTTTTATATATGAGGTCACTGCATCTGTTTCAACCATGAATTCAGTATTTCATTTTAAATTTGGAAAACATAAAATCTCAAATTAGAAAGCTCAAGTTTCAGAATTTATTTATTGACTCACTTTTTCATATGTCAACTGGGATGAAAAAATATAGTGGAGTATTCCACTTCAGGAAATATTCCACTTCAGGAAAATAAAAATTTTCAAAACAGCTGATCTATTTTTTAATAAAAACAGAATATACTTCTCTAAACATATCATAAGCAAATCTACTAACCTTTATGATTAACATAAATATTATACTTATGGCACTTTAAGGAAGGTATGTTTAGATCCTATGTTTGGCAATGCTCAATAGAAGGCAGGTGTTACCTGCACAGTAAAACATTATATTTAGCATCAAGTATACTGAGCCCAATTCAAAGAAATTTATGTAAGTTCAGGTCAGTGAGCTCTCCTCTTTGCATCCCCTATTTATTTAATGCCTGTATAATCAAGTATAAACATGGTAATGATTTTTTAAAATAGCAACAAAAACTATCAAGTTTCACTGCATTAATCCAAAGTTCACAAAACTACGGAAGTCAGGAAATCATTCCAGCTGCTCTGCTGCTCGCTTAATCATGTGCAAATGTCACCTAAAGAATGTCTTTCCATTTCTCCATGTATGCTACCAGCTACCATTCCACACCAACAATCTATCAGCCCAGTTCTATACGCCGAGGCCCACCTATAAAAGGATACGGTCGCCACACTAGATGGTTATTTCCAACAATGAGAATTTAAGCCAAATTCCCTAAAATGATTTATTTGAAGAGAATTTGATACTTCCATTAAGTAACTAAACTCCTTACATAGTTACGGGAGTTACCAACAACATTTCACAAACTGGGAAATGTCAGTATACATAAAGTGATAACAACAGTGGCACTGAAAACTTAATTCAAACAACTTGAGTTTTCATTCTTTACTGAAGCCAACGACCAGTTTAGGGGACTTTCCTCCCAAGTTTAAATAAATGTATCACATTAAACGATTATAGCAAAGAGTATTTAATCAGATTTACCTAACATTGGATTATACATCCTGGCATATCTTTTAATCTGAAACTTTTTCTTCCTTTATTTAAAAAAATCTATTACTGCTCCCAGGTTTTCAGGACATATTCTTCAAGAACGACACATAACAAAGATGTGTAAGACTTTAACTACAGCAGTAAAGCACTGTATGATAAATCAAGTTTTAGTTACATCAGAAAATATCATAAATTAATACTGATGGCATTATTTGGCTCAAATATTGCACTGAAGGGAAATATTCAAATTGCTCACTTTAGCACTCATTCAATTACAAATGTATAATGTCATCATGTAATTCTGGTTGTTCTGAATTATGATTCACAACTAGTATTTTGGTATGATAAATATTCCAGAAGATAATCCTGCTTAGGGGTTAGTAGCTAATTCTGATGGCCATGTACCACCTAAGGAAACTTCAATTATTTTTTTCCTGAGGCTCATAAATTTTTGATATCCTTTTATTGGAGAAATATCTAAGTGCCTACAAGGTAAAGTATACTAAGCTAAGCTGGGTTGTGGTAAAAAAAAAAAAAATAAGCTTATTTTTTTAAAAAGCCTTGAAATCCACTGAATTTGTTTTGAAAATGAGTAATAAATATGTTTAAATTAAAAGTGTAAGCACGTACTTATGTTTTCTTAAAATGTGTCTTTGTGGCATTTCATTTCTATCTTCTTCGCTAGAAACATCCAACTCTAGCAAAAGGCATCAATGACCTCAACTGCCAGATACAGCATCTTTTTCAGCCTACATTCTTTTAACCTCTCCGGGGTTTGTGGCAAAGTTAAACTCTCGTTGAAACTCTATCTTCCCTTGACTTCCAAGATACCATTTTCCTGAATTGCTTCATTCTCAGTCAACATTTCTGATTGTTCTTTTTTCACCAGTCACTTAAATGTTGCTAGATCCCAGTGCCACATACTTGAGAATCGCCTTTCCTCATTCTATCTGTCCTCTCTTAATGGGATTTTATGTACTCCCATGGCTTCGACCACCATCTCTATATATGTGAATTCTGATCTGTTCTCAGCCCAGGTCTTTCATATGATTTTCCAGTCCATACATCCTACTGGAGCATGGACATGTGGATATCCCATGCATAATTACAGAGAGATAAGGCAACCTATTTTAGTTAACGTTAAAAGCATAGATTCTGGAGCCAGAATGCCTGAGTTGGAATCCCAGGTCCACTAGGTGTACAAACCTAAGCAAGCCATTAATCCCTCTGTGCCTCAGTTTCCTTATCAGTGAAAAAGAGATAATAATAATAATTTACCTTATAGGGCTGCTGTAAGACTAAAATGAACTTAGAATGGAGCCTGTCATATAATAAGGGCTAAATAAAGCATTTGTTAAATAAAATAATTAATACTATAATTTAAGATTCTTAAAATATTCCCAATAATTCTCTATGTACACTTGTATCTGTAAAACCACCTGTCTTGATTTTTAATATGGCCATCATATATAACACTTAGATATTTTATCTCCTGTAAAGGCCAACCTATTGATAATATCTAAGCTTGAGGCACTTGGGAAAACAATAAACTCAAGCAGGCAGATAGATGCTGGCAAGAGTCATGTGGTCCCTGGGTAGGCAAAAAGAAACAGGGAGGTAGAGCAGGCCAGGTAAGAGAATGATCTATTTAATACTCTGACAAGGATCTTAGTGATGACCAAGACGCCCTGAACAGCATGGTTTGCCCTGCTACAACAGACAGCTAACATCTAAAGTGGGATTTCAGGGTTTGAAAGAAGCTTACAAATCTCAACTTTCCTCTATTCCCTCTAATCCATGATAACCTTATTTCTTCCCATGCACTGGTTTTCCAAGGCTAGGAAAATTAATAAAGAAATGAAAGATAGCTATAAGTTTCGAATGGGGTCCACATCTTGTTCACTATACCCCAGCACCTAGCAGAGTGCCTGGCATATAACTGGAGTTTAATGAATATATCTTGAATCAAAGAGTGAAAGTCAAAAGTGAATAGGCAAAAGAAGTTAAATTCCTAGTTCTATAGCTGATTCTACTGACTATACTTTCTTCTGAAACAATCACATGCCATAGTCCTATTCCACCTCACCCCATCCACACACATTCCTATAATTCTTTATTTTTTAAGATTTATTTATTATTTATTTATTTATTTTATTTATTTTTGGCTGTGTTGGGTCTTAGTTGCAGCACGCGGGATCTTTTGTTGTGGCGCGCAGGCTTCTCTCTAGTTGTGGCATGCGGGTTTTCTCTTATGGTTGTGGTACGTGGGCTCCAGGGCACATGGGCTCTGTAGTTTGCGGAACGCAGGCTCTCTAGTTGAGGCATGCGAGCTCAGTTGTTGTGGCGTGCGGGCTTAGTTGCCCCATGGCATGTGGTATCTTATTTCCCTGACCAGGGATCGAACCCGTGTCCCCTGCCTTGTAAGGCAGATTCTTTACCACTGGACAACCGAGGAAGTCCCTCCTGTAATTCTTAATGGGAGCTGTGGTAAGTGCCAAGGGCATTCTATCATATCCTCCTTTAATTGTCAAAAGATGGTTTCTTAAAGGTCTCTCGAATTAAACACACACAACAAGGTGATTTTTAAAAAGCTGTGAGAAATTGACAAAAAGTATTAATATAGTACAGTAATGTGGAATTATAATTAACTCAACCAAGAAGCCTAGAATTTCATGGTTACTTAATGTCTCACCTTCTTGTTCCTCCTCCCCCCAACATTAACATCTTAACAGTTTATTTATACAGTACCCCAAAATGCCTGTAGGAAATACATGAACATTAAAGGACATACAAATTCGACGTCTGCCAGTTCAGTCTTGCAGAACTTTATATTCTCCACCTTAGTTGAATTTGAGATTCTTCTTTAGGTAGAAATTCATTCCTTTATAAATGTTATGGGTTAAAAATTAGGTTTTTAAAAACAGAGAACAAACAGAACAGTAAAGAGCAGTGTTTCAATGCCAGAATATGCTAGTATTATTGTGTGATATAGTAGTTTTTAGTCTAAAACAAATATTTGTATCTATGGCCTTTTCATGCCATCTTTGCAGAGGCATAATGAAAAAGTCTTAGTTAATATGTACTAGACAAGAAAGTTGCATAGAAGGAAATGTTTGAATTGTTAAATATGAGACAAAAAACAGTTGTGGACAGGAATATTAAATAGAGATCATTACCTTCAAATATGAGAGAATGACTAATAATTTGTCAGCTGTTTTGTCAGTGAAGGGATCTGATAGGGATGTCTAAGAAAGTTCATAGTCCAAGAGGTAGTGAGCCTTTAACAAAACGAATAAAACGCTGAGGCATTCACCAAGTTGATTCTTGTCATTTCAGTATCAATCAAAAGATGTTATGTCAAGCAATTGTGTTCCCTGAACCATTTTTAGTAGAGTGAACCTACTGTTCCCTAGATGCCTTCCGATCTATTTGGAAGTTTCCTCACCATCATCATTAAAAGCAACATTACCATCTCATCTTTACACAGCATAGGATCGAAAGAATGGATAAAATTAAATCAACAATGCCTTTGACTTCTACAGACTTAGAATCTAATATTGCAGTCTTGGATATTATGAACAAACTAGATCAACCATTTGTCAGTCTATTAATGTCTTATTTCTTAACTATTCAAAATTGATTGATGAGTGACAGAACAGTAATAAATTTAGATAGACAACACAGATGCAAGAAGGAACGACTAACAAACAAAAACTTAACAAATGATCAAATCTGATACTTTTTTGTACCATCAGCAAGTTAAGGTGTGTGTGTGTGTGTGTGTGTGTGTGTTACATAAACTAATGAATGATGATCATTTTAAAGGTTACCTATGTGGACAGTTGATTATTGAAAACTCAGGTTGCTATCTGATTATGATTTATTTATATTTACTTATAATTTATTTATGATCTACCCTGATTCAAGGCAGCTTACTGAGATGTGAATAATATAATGAGAAAAATAATTTAAAAATGAGAAAAATAAGGTAGAATATAAACAGAAAAGTAGTAAGGAGATAATAGTGTGATGAACATACAAATTTCTGTAATGAAACCCTGCTAGAAGAAATTGCTAAAAGCAACTCACAAACTTCATTCTTTGCTTCCAGACACAAAGATCACAGTAGCTATAGTAAAGCAAAACCTGATTCTCTGTAGAAGCACAACTATTTGGACGAGGAGAGAGACAAGATGGCAGAGCAGAAGGACCTTGAGCTCACCTCCTCTCATGAGCACACCAAAATCACAACTAGTTGCTGGACAGCCATTGATTAAAAAAAAAACGGGAACCTAGAAGCACAAGTATTTGGCTTGCTCGTTAACCTACTCAGCCAAATCAACAAGAGTCAGCCTTGATCTTTCTTTTCCCCTCTCTTTCCAGATTTTTCCATTAGTAAACCCTGTAGGCTTTATTGCCAAAATATATTCTCAACATATGGTCACTCTTCTCCATCTCCAATGCTGCCACCCTAGTCCAACATACTACCCTCTCTTATCTAGATTATTCAAAAGACCTACTTTCTGGTCTCCTTACAACTTATTCTCCACATAGTAGCCAGGAGGGTCATTTATAAAACACAAATCAAGTCTTGTCACTCCTCTCTATACAACTATCCATGGCTTCCTAATGTACTTTCAATGAATTCCAGCTCTTTCCCATGACCTTTGTGATCTGTACTTCGACTTCCTCTTAGAACACTTCTCCTGTGACTCTGCCCCTGGCCCACCATGCTCCAGCAAATTCTTTCTATTTTTCAGTATATGCCACACTCATTTCTGCTTCAGAACCTTTGCACTTACCCAGAACACTCAGTCTTTGAACCTCAGCGTGACTAACATTTTGCCAGAACTCATTTGAAATATCCCCTCCTTAATGAAAGCTTGACTAGAAACCCAAATAAATGTGTGTATGTACACACTCACACCCATACAGTCATATAACCCAGTTTTATTTTCCTTATAACATTTCCTAATGAAATCATCTTATTAATTTCCTTGGCTGTTGTCTGTCTCTCCGCCCCCAAATAAAATGTATGCTTCATGTCAGGAGAGAACCTGTCAGCCCCATAATATGGAATCGTGCTCAATACAACAAAAATTCCAGATACTGGGACAAAAACTTCTCCACAATAAATAGAATTTCCCTAAAATAGAGGCCAACATTTATACAACAGCATATATAATTCAGTAAGGTAGCTGTATAGGAGAGTGAACACCAGTGCATTTAATCCCTGCATTCAGCTCCCTGTGGTGTGACGTAATCAATGAGTAGGTCTTAAGAGTATCTAGTATACCACGCCCCCAAAAAAACTTCTGTTTCTCTCAGCCAAGACTCTGAAAGGAGCAGCAATGAGTTTCAGAGGCTGCTTGCTTACCAGACATGAAAAGTAGCTCCTCTAATCAGCCAGGGAGTGGCAGAGATGGTGCAGTAATAATTAGTCACACTAGTGGAAATTCAGAAAAAAATCTAATTTAACTTCCATTCCTAGTTGAACCAAAGGACTGACAAATATATTTCTTAGAAGGTAATTTGGGGAGAATTTCCAGCCAAGATGACACTGTGATTTACTATTCAAGGCCATGCCTGTGTGACAAACACAAAGCCACAAAAGGTAAATATGTGAAGAAAAACTTAGAAATTTCTTCATTTAAAAAATAATCTCAGCACAAGTCAACCCTCTTAACCCTTCCACCTATACAAACATTTTTACCACCAAAAATAATAAGCTACACAGCTTAAATGTAAACGGTGCCCCTTTTGAATTGTCTAACACAGCTTCCACGAACAGAAACATCAAGTAGTCAAAGAGCCTCAGGCTCTACACTACTGGCCTCCAAACTCAGAAGCATGTAAAGCTGGGACTTACAGACTGCAAGACCCAGGAGACTGGCTAGAGGCAAATGCAAATTATTTGCAAAATAATTTGCAAAAATAGTGGTGGTTGTATAGCAGACAGGATAATGCCCCCCGCCCCCAAAGATATCCATGTCCTTCCTAATCCCTGGAACCTGTGAAAATGTGACATTTCTGGGCAAACACTTACTATGTTGCACATAGAATTAAAATTGCTAATCAGATGACGTTAAAACAGGGAGACTATTCTGGATGACCAGTCAGCCCAATATAATCATCTAGGGTCCTTAAAAGTAAAAGCAGAAGGCAGAAGAAGAGTCAGGGTCAGAGTGATGTGACGTAAAAAAGACTCATCAGTCTTTGAAGATGAAAGGGGGCCACGAGCCAAAAATGCAGGCAGCCTCCTAAGACTAGAAAAGGCAAGGAAACAAATTCTACTCTAGAGCCTACAGAGGAATGCAGCCTTACAGACATCTGGTTTTTAGCCCAATGAAACACATGTCAGACTTCTGACCTACAGAACTGTAAAATAATAAATCTGTGCTGTTTTAAGCTACTAAGTTTGTGGTAATTTGTTATAGCAGCAATAGGAAAATAATACAGATTGTAATTAAAACCTCCCACATGAGATAAGAACACAGTCAAAAATTCCAAAATACATTTAAAAAACTAAAGAAGGAAAGCAAATAAAATAAAATGTGGGATATTCATCAGAAAAAATAATAATATAATCTAAAATGATTTGAACATAAGAATAGCTTTAAAACTCAAAAAGATAAAAGGATTTAAGTCCATAAAATAGAACATAAAAAGTTTAAAACAGATAGAAAGTAATCAACACCAAGTATGTATGAAAGAACCAATTAGAAATTTGGGGATGAAAATATATAGTTACTGAAATAAAAAAATAGATTGAATAACCTGTAAATTTACTGTAGTCAAAGAGAGATTTAGTAATTACTAATTCCAAAGAGTATTGAGCAGAGACTCAAAATGCATCCCAGGAAGATAATGCAACAAGAAATATAACAGAGTACTTAAGGGACATGGAGGAGAGATTGGGAAGCTCCAACATACATCCAGTAGAAGTTATAGAAGAAGACAAAGTGAGAGACATAGAGAAAACTAGGAAAGAAGGTGGATAAGAAGTTTCCAGAACTGAAAAAAGTTGTGTGGTAAACTATACACTGAAGACCAAACAAGAAAACAAAAAATAAATCAACCTGTAAAACCACCACAGGGAAACTGTAGTAAACCAAGATAAAGAGAAAAGCTTAAACGCTACCAGAAAGAAATGACTGTCTATAGTAGAGAACAATTAGACTGGTAGCAGATTTCTCATTAGCAACATTACAGAAGACTACTAAGTATTATCTTAAACATGTTGAAGGAAATAGAACTCAATTCTGCCTAAACTATTAATCAAGAATGAGCCAACCTATCCCCATAAATATGTACTGTAATTCTTTGTATATAAAAAAAAATTACTGTAAAGTTTAACTTTACTCTTAAAAAAAAAAAAAAAAAAAAAAGAATGAGCCAGACTTAATATAAACTAATGAAACTTAAGCTGTAAACCTTCACATTTGCACAGGCCCCTACCCTATTATGCTGGGAGTTGTTGGAAGCTGAAGAGTGTTCCAGACAGAGAGGGAAAATATATCAATCAGGCATTTCTGGAAAACTGCCTACAGAGATTTCAAAAGGAGTCTTCAAGTATTGGGTTTTCTTTCCCTGTTTAAAAAAAAAGACATTTCCATTCCTAACTTTGTATTTTATAGGGTTGGCCAAAAAGTTCATTCAGGTTTTTCTGTAAGATGTTACTTTTTGGCCAACGCAACATTAAAAGAAGGTCTCAGAGTGTATTAGCTGCATACTCCACAAAATCAGATCTGCCCTGGACTTCAGCAACAAGAAAAGTGAACCCAGAAACAGGAGTTGAAGTAATAGTAAACATAGAAATTGGTAAAATGTTTTCAGAAGCTGAACTGATATTAAAAATAAGTAAATTTTATAATAAACAGACTAATCAAAAATTCTAATTGAGATTAACATGGATAGTTATTATACTAAAGTCCTTTGTTAAGGAAAATAGTGTAAATGTATAAAATCATTGGCCTCAAAAGTCTAGGCTTACAGTTTATATAGCAAAAAATCTGACACGTCGTTAGATGGGATAGCTATTAATTGAGTCTTTTTATAATCTGGGGTAATGAAGAATTGCTCCCTTTCCAAATGAGATTCTTGGCTCTGCACCCAAGAATGCTGGGTCACACTCTTAGCGTTGGCAATGGGAAAGTAGTTAGCAGGTCTCAGCATCCACTTTTAGGAGGGATCCTCAAACCCTCAAGAGGGCAAAACAGCTTCCCTTGGTGCTTGTTCTGCTTAAGATGGTCATAGCTGTATAGTATAAAGGACCCACTCACAATGGTCTGGAAGCCCTTCATATATTATATGAAGGAAGCTCTACATAGAACAAAGTCTTACATTAACGACTTTTCAAAGTTTACGCCATTTAATAGAAAAGACACTGGACTGTAAAAAAGGAAGCTGAGTTTTACCCCACATTCTTTAACGTCTGCTCCATTTTTTTTTTATGTAGATTCCTGCTATTCTTATCGAGAAAATGAAATGAAGATAACCACCTCAGAGGAAGTATTATAAAATAAATTAAATGAGAATCATAAACTAAAGTGAGCCTAGCCTTTCAGAGAATATATTCCATTTGCCATTTAAGAGGTACACAGAAAATGTGTGTGAACCAACATACTAATAGATAACAGTGTTACCAGTGTTGAGATTATATTTAAGTCTCTCTCCTCAGGGGACTTCTGATCAGTTTAAGGAGGAAAAGGGATATAGGAGGGTTATGCATATCTCTGCCTGAGGACAGTGAAGTAACCTGCTGAATCCAATTTCAAAAAAGGAACAAGAGAGCAAGTGTTCATGGCCTGCTGAGCCACTTTCCTAGTGGTCACGTCAAAAAAAATAGGTAATTGGCATCTGTATTTACCACTTTCTTAGCATTCATCATAATGAATTAGAATAGCCTGTGAGTCCCTTGAGGCCAAGGACTATGTTTTATTCATAAATTATATTCCCAGTACCTATCACAGTACATGGTGCATAGAAAGTGCTAACGACACTTGCAGAATTAATGAACAAAGGGAACTGAATCTCTAGGTAGCTGGAAAAATCCTTGGTAAGGAAGGATGGTTGCTGACTCCAATACATTTTGTCACAGGTGATTCTTGAGCTAATTCAAGGTGGGGGAGGGTCTATAAACCTCTAGCAACATCTATAGCCACAAGTCAGTGGCACTTCAAGAGACGACAGGGAGTCCAGCAAGAGAGACAGTTACTATAATGACTACAAGCAAGACAGCCAGCAGCCAGGAAACCCAGCTCTCATGACTTGCTGTCAATTGTTTTTATCAGGAAGTATTAGTGAGCCAACCCATACTCATTTTCTCTAGGTTACTTAGAGATAGGATGGATAACACACATTCTTAATTAATTGCATGTTTATTTAGAATGCTTAGTAAATTAAGTCATAGACCTAACTATTTAGAAACTACTCAATAATTGACCGAAGGACTAGTAAATAAATTACCGGTTTTATTGAAAGCCTCCGTTTTCAAGAAAGATATCAACTTTTGAGCTTCCCTGAAGCAGTGGTTGGCAATCTTGGCTATACTCTAAACTTAGCCCCAATCCCAAATGTTCCAATTTGATTGGTGTGAGCTGGGGTTTAAACATTTATTATTCTTCAAAGCTCCCTAGATGATTCTAAGGCAGTGATCGCCCAAATTGTCTGCATATTGGAATTACTTGGGTTCTTTTTTAAAATTCCAAACCCAAGCCATACTCCCAGATAATTAAATCACCCTCTGGAAACGGGGCCCAGGCATCAGGATTTCTTGAAGATTCCCAGGGGATTCCAATGTGGAGACAAGTTTGGGAGCCATTTATACAAAGACCCTAAATCCTGGTGAAACTTTCCAACCATTTAATCACTAAACTGGTAACTCACCAGAGACCCACTATCTCCAGAAATAGTAATGCTAAAGATAAGGACACAGAGCAACCAAAGGAAATAAGATACATAAGAAACATTTCAAGTGTCATGGAGAAATATTTTTATGAGATTTTAGTAGAGGAGATGGAAAACAGCCTCAGTATAAAGAGTTATTCTAAATGTTTCTGAGAGTTGGTATCATTAGGTAGTACAGACCTGTTCAGCATTTTTTTGGAATATACTATGTATAAGCAACTATTCTTCATTTAAGTCTGAAAATCAGGACACACATCTGATGAATATTTCGCCAGTTCCTACCTGGCATTTCCTTAGAAATTTACAAGTGGAATTCAAATGTCAATGTCCATCCAAGGAAAAGGAGAGGAGGGAGGAGAAGATGGCCAATATCACAGAAGTTGACAAAAGGAACAGGAAAATAATATGCAGGCATATTTCACTTTGCAAGTTATCTGGTTATTTCCCGTAGGACAGCAATGAGTTGGTATTGACAGTGATCTCATGGTGGGAGCTAAGTGACTAGTCCCTTATTAAAGGATCATAAATGATTCCTTTCTTAATTGAGGAAACCATGAGGCACAAAGTGAGTTGGGATAATGCTGACCAGAATTCCCTCCCCCAGCTCTTGAGAGCGGGTTTGCAAATCAGCAGGATACCCAACCCCCAAACTCTGTAATCAGGGAGGACTGCCCTGACTTCTATTTAAGCTGACAGTCAGCTGCCCCACAGAATAGAATCCCAATAACTTCATCTTCTCAGTCTCACTCAGATTTAAAACTTCCACCTTTTCTATTCTATGTTGGAAAAAGAACATAGATTTTTTTTTTAAATGACTATAGTAATCTTAGAAAAAGGGTAATTGGGGTAGAGCTATGTAATGAAGTCTGTCAGTTTTTTATTAAAAATATATTTCTCTAGGCTCATGGACTTAATCAATTATAAGCAGTATAAGCTAAAAATGCTGCTACAGCCACTGAACTGATATAACAGACTGATCCCAAGACCCATCCTTGGGCAGTGAGACTCTGTAAGCTGTGCCCCTCTTAGACAAGCTGGTAAATGCCACTAAAGGGGATCAGAATATTCAAATACTATATACATCAGTTTGAAATCTAAGAAAAATTGTCTACTAAGTGGACCAAGAATTGTTACATTGGCATGTTCACAACCACTAGCAGAAACCAACTTAAATATATACCGTTATATCTGATAGCAAAATACTTCCAGGGCATCTTATAAAATTACAATACTAAAGAAACTGCCCTGTTTAAAACTTAGGGTATTGATCTTTATGATACTTTTAAAAAGTGTTATAGGATATCATGACTTCAGCCCACAGTTAATTGACTTTTTTATCCCTTTAAAATTGTGAAAACCAATCACTCTTAGTAAGAAGCTGGAACAGTTCTTCCCTTTGATCCACCTAAATTCTGTATTACTTAGTAAATTTTCTTTCTTTGTAAAATGGTATATAACAACAAGAGAGTTAATTGGCTCTCTTTGTCCCAGTTGATCTGAAGCCCCAAAAGGTTGAGAACAAAAGTACTTCCAAGGTAAAGTCAATACTTTGAAAACAAACTCTAAAGCACAAGTAAAATGCTAGCTCACGTTTGCAGAACTTGCAAAGAAAAGTAGTCAAAAAATGCTTTTGCAGTTCAACACCCACCTTGAGGGTATAAAGGTTTCAACCCTTTGGAAGGACTAGATCCTTAGGGACAGTTTATTGAAGGACTGGGAATCAAGGAACCACTGTAATACGCCACTGGGAGCACAGTGGACATAGTGGTCTGTCCCCACCTAGAAACCTAAGGGACATAACTCATCTCTCCCTGGTCAAAGGTTTGAGTTTTGAGTTTTCCTTGGACCAGGTATGAGGAAGATTGATTGGATGGAGGTGGGGGGATCCCCAAATCCTAAGATTTATTTCCATTCCAACCATGCTAGTAAAGTAAAATGACTGTGTTCCAACAGTTCCATTTCTAGGAATGAAGTATATAATAAGCATTCAATAAGCACTTGTTGGATAATCCTGAATTGCCCATTCACAAAAAACCTTTTTCTAATTCCCCCAAAGCTTTTACTACACGGAAATTTATGCTGCTGGGGGCAATAAAAAACCTTACCTATTTTGAAGCTAAATTCACCATATTTCAAGTAGTTACTGTCACCTCTCCTTTCTAAAACTTTGGGGGAAATTAAATTAACCTCTGTGAGCTCAGTTCCCTCATCTGTACAACAGGGATAATAAAACTTAATTGAAGGCGAGTTGTGTCAAACAAAGAAAACAACCAACATGAGGCATCCTCATAAAATGTTACCCACCCTCTCTCACCTCCTTTCTATTGATACATTCTTTCTTTAGGTGTGTTAATGTTATATAATCTGGATTAAAGTGAAAATCTTTTTTCTGCTTTTTGCCTGGCAGATTGCCAGTCATTTTTAAGTGATTTTGCCAGATGTGTGAATTATCTACTGTGTGTGGATTTAAGTAGTTTAAGTCTACTTTGAGTTTATAGATGACTCAATGTTGGGCATAATTACTGCTTAACTACTGATGCAAGCCTAGAAAATACACCCTTTTGAGTTCAACCACATTTTTGTCTACTATGTACCATATCCTTTCAAAAGTTTTTTTTCCCCTCTCATAAAAACGTGCATCTGTAGTATCCATGGGATATGTCTAACAGATCTAAGAAGTAGGTTAGGTGAGTTGAAAAGCACAGCATATACTCAATCTGTTTTAGTCATTGCGCCTCTTGTCTGAAAAACCTCAGTGAAAGCAGAGTGAGCTGATGGCAGGAAAGGAAATTAACAAGTGAGAAAGCTGACTTAAGAGTTATGGGGAGGGCTTCCCTGGTGGCGCAGTGGTTAAGAATCCACCTGCCAGTGCAGGGGACACGGGTTCGAGCCCTGGTCCGGGAAGATCCCACATGCCGCGGAGCAACTAAGCCTGTGCGCCACAACTACTGAGCCTGCACTCTAGAGCCCGTGAGCCACAACTACTGAGCCCATGAGCCACAACTACTGAGCCTGTGTGCTGCAACTACTGAAGCCCGCGTGCCTAGCTGGTGCTCCACAACAAGAGAAGCCACCGCAATGAGAAGCCTGTGCACCACAATGAACAGTAGCCCCCGCTCAACGCAACTAGAGAAAGCCCGTGCGCAGCAACAAAGATCCAGTGCAGCTAAAAATAAAAATAAATAAATTTATTAAAAAAAAAAAAAAGAGTTATGGGGAAACAATGGATAAAAGAAAAATATTCAGCATCCTACAAAGGCAGGGCATGGGGTAGTGTTTTTTTGGTTTTTTTTTTGTTGTTGTTGTTTTTAAATGGTCTAAGTGCTTTTATGCATCTCCTCTACTCCCAAAACAAAGGCAAAGAACGGCGAGTACGTCACTGCTTATTTCAATTTTGTCAGCATTTTTACTAAAATGATGCTTTGGTTTTTCTCCTATGTCGCTAAGTTATTTTGTTTCTGAGACCACTGAATATTTCCCCTGAGGAGCCTGAGAAAGCCTCCAGGAACCTTCCTGACTAAATGCTTCCAGTGAATGGAACACAGGACAAAGAAACCTGAGATCAGTCTTGGATCTGTGCATTCTAAAGAGTCACATCTATTTTCATTATCATCAGGAAACATTTCTGAAGTGTTTTAGAAAGCCTTAAATACAATTTTTGCTACACATATAAGGCTGCTAAGGTCAATATAAAAATTCTCAGAGATTCACAAGAACTCAAGCTTTCATACTTTAAAATCTCCGAGGAAAAAATATTTGAGATAGGTGTACGTTTTGAGATATAAGTTGGCTATAATAAGAAAAGTGGATTCACTCTAATTGTGACTAATCACATAAGGCACCATAAAAAAATCTTCAAAGCAGTTATATATTGAAACACCTTTTTTTTTAAGCCATAGTCTGTACCATTTTAAGGAGAATCATGGTTGATTATACCACAAGCGGCCTCTCTTTCAGAATAGGTAACAAAGAGTATTGGTAACTATCAATAGCCTCCATAGAAAGGAGAAAGTTTTTATGGTCTGGTTCCCCCTTCTGAATAGGTGCTTCTCCAGCTCTAGGGTCTAAATAAATAACCAGCTTCTAAGTTTGGTCATTTCCCTGCTCTTTCCCTCTCCTCCTACTGGGTTTCTGTTTTCTCCCACCAAAATTCAGCACCATAGAAGCTTAGCTCTGTATCAGAGAACAGACAATAAAATGTAGTCAAGAAAGAATCCCAAGAAATACAGCTTGCAGAGAAAACTCCATTCAGTGCCAATACACCCAATGATCTTCTGATAAATAAGTGTATCACTGTTGAATCAATTCCACAAGACTTAGCAAGAGGGAACTATATCAGACTACAGAATATTAAAACCTTTAATTGCTAAACAAATCAATAATTTTGTATTTAGTATTTTAATTCAAATTAATCAAGGTCTATATGGTAGTGAGGTTAGGTAATCCAGGAAAAAACAAACCATTTTTAAAGAGAAGTCAGATTTATGTGAATTGTTACTAAGAGAGGAATCAGTGAAGTGGTAATTTGTACTAAAAAGAAAAGAAAAAAATGGGTCACTAGGGAAAGAAGCAAATCAGTGCACTAAAATCTTTAAAACCATCATTGTCTTGGTGAAAACACATCTTTAAGACTGCACTTAAAAAGAATTCTATTTGATGTATTTTAATATATAGGCATTTAGAAATTCAACTATACATAGATACCTCAGTTTTTAAAAATCTATGCCCTAGAGACAAGATTTTTTAATCACTCTGTTGTTTTGACTTTTTAAATGTCCTTTTCTCTCTTTCAGCTATTTTTTTTTAACCATAAGAGCTTCCCTATCTTGAAGACATTTAAAAATACTTCATTTTGAAGAAACTATCAAAGGGACATCAGCTGGCATGTATGCTTGGCATCAGGGCACACCAAATGGCCCAATTAAACCATTTGCAGTCTTTGCAATATGCAATTTAAATGTACCCAAGAAATGTCAAATGGTTTCTCATGCAGAATTATCTTTACCAATGAGCTATGCCTCAGGAACTGAGCACGTAAATCCCTGCAGATGTTTGCCTCAGAACACACTGGGGGATGTTAGTTACCACACAAGAGAAGAGACTTTTCAAGCTGTACAGGATGGCAAGAAATGTCTTCTTCAGGAGAAGCAGTGTGGCCAGAGGAAATGGCCAGCACCTCTCTCTATTATAAAGGGTGTTCCCTGCATCAGGCCCTAAAAAACAACAGCAGAAAGAAAGCCTCTATACATTTTCCTTTCTCCACCAATTCTTCAAAAGTCTTCTCAATGTGATAAATTTGAAGAAGAACATGGTAAAGGATAAAAGAGAATTATTAGTAAAATTACAGTCTCAATGTACAGGTTTTCTATTTGAAAAAAGAAAAATGGCAATAAATTAACAGAAAACAAAATAGTTGGGCTGGCTCAAAAGGGGCCACCAAGAATAGCAGAAGAACACTGACTCCACCCTCTCTCCTTTCTCCAGTCGAGGGGTTGGCCTATCTCCGAATGTGGTTCTAAGCCAGGAAGCCCCTACCTCAGAAGGCAGGAGCTCTAATTAATACCTCACTGCCCTTACTTCCTCTTTGGAAGCTTCTTTCTGTTGCTAAGATACCTGTCAGAAACCCTACATAACTCGTTCCCAAGCTGTGCCTGGATCTATGCTCTCAGCTGTACTATCTGCTTTTCTGCTGGGGGCTGGCTCCAGTTCTGTTCAGACCCCTGCCTGCCTTAGTGAAGCTCAACCACTTTATTGGGTTGGATCCTGGGAACACAGTTCTATGCCCCTCTGCCCAAGCTTAATTATTGTCCATGGTTTGGAATGTGTAATAATGTCTGATGGAAAATGATCCATTAGGCTTCAAAGGACATAGTGGGCAGAGGAATGAGGGAATTCAGGGGAGGGAGAGGATGACTTGCAAGGCTCTAAGCACCAGCCTAACCAGCAGATACTGGTATTTAAACATGCCTTCTTATAACCTTGGGATATGATGGGTAAATTCTAGGGGCTTATACATGCTAATATCAGACATTTATTAGATTGATTTTTGTGCCAGAATAACATGCTTAGGCTGGTGCTTTTGGAATTGGCACATTTAATAATAACTCCTGACACAACTGTTTTTTAATATTTATATGATTTATATTTTATCAATTAAAATCTAACTGATCAATAGCTGTTATTTTTAATTCATCTCTAATTTTATATTTAAAGATGCATTTCAGAGTGAGCTGTTTATTTTAAAAAGTAACGTGTTTTTAGAGCCTATTAAGACGGCAGAGTAGAAAGACATGCGCTCACTCCCTCTTGTGAGAGCACCAGAATCACAACTAACTGCTGAACAATCATCGACAGGAAGATACTGGAACTCACTGAAAAAGAGACCCTACGTCCAAAGACAAAGGAGAAGCCACATTGAGACGGTAGGAGGGGCACAATCACATTAAAATCAAATCCCTTATCCGCTGAGTGGGTGACTCACAAACTAGAGATCAATTATACTACAGAAATCCACCCACTGGAGTGAAGGTTCTCAGCCCCATGTCAGGCTTCCCAACCTAGAGGTCCCGCAAAGGGAGGAGGAATTCACAGAGAATCAGAATTTGAAGGCTAGCGGGATTCGATTGCAGGACTTCAACAGGACTGGGGGAAACAGAGACTCCACTCTTGGAGGGCACAAACAAAAGTGTGTGTGCATCAAGACCCAGGGGGAAGGAGCAGTGACCCCATAGGAGACTGAACCAGACCTACCTGCTAGTGTTGGAGGGTCTCCTGCAGAGGCAGGGGGTGGCTGTGGTTCACCGTGGGGACAAGGACACTGGTGGTGGAAGTTCTGGGAAGCACTGCTTGGTATGAGCCCTCCCAGAATCTGCCATTAGCCCCACAAAAGAGCCTGTAGCCTCCAGTGCTGGGTTGCCTCAGGCCAAAACCAACAGGGAGGGAACTCAGCCCCGCCCATCAGCAGACAAGAGGATTAAAGTTTTACTGAGCTCTGCCCACCAGAGCAGCACCCAGCTCTACCCACCACCAGTCCCTCCCATTAGGAAGCTTGCACAAGCCTCTTAGATAGCATCATCCACCAGAGGGCAGACAGCAGAAGCAAGAAGAACTACAATCCTGCAGCCTGAGGAACGAAAACCACATTCACAGAAAGACACACAAAATGAAAAGGCAGAGGACTATGTACCAGATGAAGGAACAATAAAACCCCAGAAAAACAATTAAATGAAGTGGAGATAGGTAACCTTCCAGAAAAGGAATTCAGAATAATGATAGTGGAGATGATCCAGGACCTCGGAAAAAGAATGAAGGCAAAGATCAAGAAGATGCAAGAAATGTTTAACAAAGACCTAGAAGAATTAAAGAATAAACACCTAGAAGAATTAAAAAACAAACAAACAGAGATGAACAGTACAATAACTGAAAAGAAAAATACACTAGAAGGAATCAATAGCAGAATAACTAAGGCAGAAGAACGGATAAGTGACCTGGAAGACAAAGGGTGGAATTCACTGCCACAAAACTGAATAAAGAAAAAAGAATGAAAACAAATGAAGACGGCCTAAGAGACCTCTGGGACAACATTAAATGCACCAATATTCACATCATACGGGTCCCATAAGGAGAACAGAGAGAAAGGAGCCGAGAAAATATTTAAAGAAATTATAGTCGAAAATTTCCCTAACATGGGAAAGGCAATAGCCACCCAAGTCCAGGAAGTGTACAGAGTTGCAGGCAGGATAAACAGAAGGAGAAACACACCGAGACACAAAGTAATCAAACTGACAAAAAGTAAAGACAAAGAAAAATTATTTAATGCAACAAGGGAAAAACGAAAAATAACATAAAAGGGAACTCACATAATGCTAACAGCTGGTTTCTCAGCAGAAACTCTACAAGCCAGAAAAGAGTGGCATGATATATTTAAAGTGATGAAAGAGAAGAACCTACAACCAAGATTACTCTACCCAGCAAGGATCTCATTCAGATTCGATGGACAAATCAAAAGTTTTACAGACAAGCAAAACCAAAGAGAATTCAGCACTACCAAACAAGCTTTACAACAAATGCTAAAGAAACTTCTCTAAGTGGGAAACACAAGAGAAGAAAAGGACCTACAAAAACAAACACAAAACAATTAAGAAAATGGTAGTAGGAACATACATATCAATAATTACCTTAAATGTGAATGGATTAAATGTTTCAAACAAAAGACACAGGCTCACTGAATGGATACCAAAACAAGACCCATACATATGCTGTCTCCAAGAGACCCACTTCAGAGCTAGGGACACATACAGACTGAAAGGGAGAGGATGGAAAAATATATTCCATGCCAATGCAAATCAAAAGAAAGCTGGAGTAGCAATACTCATATCAGATAAAATAGACTTTAAAATAAAGAATGTTACAAGAGACAAGGAAGGACACTACGTAATGATCAAGGGATCAATCCAAGAAGATATAACAATTATAACTATATATGCACCCAACATAGGAGCACCTCAATACATAAGGCAACTGCTAACAGCTATAAAAGAGGAAATCAACAGTAAAACAATAATAGTGGTGGACTTTAACACCTCACTTTCGCCAATGGACAGATCATCCACACAGAAAATTAATAAGGAAACACAAGCTTGAAATGACACAACAGACCAGATAGATTTAATTGATATTTATAGGACATTCCATCTGAAAACAGCAGATTACACTTTCTTCTCAAGTGCACATGGAACATTCTCAAGGACAGATCACATCTTGGGTCACAAATCAAGCCTCAGTAAATTTAAGAAAACTGAAATCATATCAAGCATCTTTTCTGACCACAATGCTATGAGATTACAAATCAATTACAGGGAAAAAAACGTAAAAAACACAAACACATGGAGGTTAAACAATACATTACTAACTAACCAAGAGATTGCTGAAGAAATCAAAGAGGAAATCAAAAAATACCTAGAGACAAATGACAAAAAAAACCCACGACGATCCAAAACCTATGGGATGCAGCTAAAGCACTTTTAAGAGGGAAGTTTATAGCAATACAATCTTACCCCAAGAAACAGGAAAAATCTCAAATAAACGATCTAACCTTACACCTAAAGGAACTAGAGAAAGAAGAACAAACAAAACCCAAAGCTAGTACAAGGAAAGAAATCATAAAGATTAGAGCAGAAATACATGAAACAGAAACAAAGAAAACAACAGCAAAGATCAATAAAACTAAAAGCTGGTTCTTTGAGAAGATAAAAAAAATTGATAAACCACTAGCCAGACTCATCAAGAAAAAGAGGGAGAGGACTCAAATCAATAAAATTAGAAAGGAAAATGGAGAAGTGACAATGGACACCGCAGAAATACAAAGCATCCGAAGAGACTACTACAAGCAACTCTATGCCAATAAAATGGACAACCTGGAAGAAATGGACAAATTCTTAGAAAGGTATAATCTTCCAAGACTAAACCAGGAAGAAATAGAAAATACGAACAGACCAATCACAAGTAATGATATTGAAACTATGATTAAAAATCTTCCTACATCAAAAGTCCAGGATCAGATCGCTTCACAGGTGAATTCTATCAAACATTTAGAGAAGAGCTAACCCCCAACCTTCTCAAACTCTTCCAAAAAATTGCTGAGGAAGGACCAATCCCAAACTCATTCTACGAAGCCACCACCACCCCGATACCAAAACCAGACAAAGATACTACAAAAAAACAAAATTACAGAACAGTATCACTGATGAATATAGATGCAAAATTCCTCAACAAAACACTAGCAAACAGAATCCAACAACACATTAAAAGGATCATGCACCACGATCAAGTGGGATTTATCCCACGGATGCAAGGATTCTTCAATATATGCAAATCAATCAATGTGATACACCATATTAACAAATTGAAGAATAAAAACCATATGATCATCTCAATAGATGCAGAAAAAGCTTTTGACAAAATTCAACACCCACTTATGATAAAAACTCTCCAGAAAGTGGGCATAGAGGGAACCTACCTCAACATAATAAAGGCCATATATGACAAACCCACAGCAAACATCATTCTCAATGGTGAAAAACTGAAAGCATTTCCTCTAAGATCAGGAACAAGACAAGGATGTCCATTCTCACCACTATTATTCAACATAGTTGTGGAAGTCCTAGTCATGGCAATCAGAGAAGAAAAAGAAATAAAAGGAATACAAATTGGAAAAGAAGAGGTAACACTGTCACTGTTTGCAGATGACAAGATAGTATACATAGAGAACCCTAAAGAAGCCACCAGAAAACTACTAGAGCTAATCAATGGATTTGGTAAAGTTGCAGGATACAAAATTAATGTACAGAAATCTCTTGCATTCCTATACACTAAAGATGAAAAATCTGAAAGAGAAATTAAGGAAACACTTCCATTCACCATTGCAACAAAAAGAATAAAATACCTAGGAATAAACCTACCTATGGAGGTCAAAGACCTGTATGCAGAAAACTATGAGACACTGATGAAAGAAATCAAAGATGACACAAACAGATGGAGAGATATACCATGTTCTTGGATTGGAAGAATCAACATTGTGAAAATGACTATATTACCCAAAGCAATCTACAGATTCAATGCAATCCCTATCAAATTACCAATGGCATTTTTTTACAGAGCTAGAACAAAAAATCTTAAAATCTGTATGGAGACACAAAAGACCCCGAAAAGCCAAAGGAATCTTGAGGGAAAATAATAGAGCTGGAGGAATTAGACTCCCTGACTTCAGACTATACTACAAAGCTACAGTAATCAAGACAATATGGTACTGGCACAAAAACAGAAATATAGATCAATGGAACAGGATAGAAAGCCCAGAGATAAACCCACGCACCTATGGTCAACTAATCTATGACAAAGGAGGCAAGGATGTACAAAGGAGAAAAGACAGTCTCTTGAATAAGTGGTGCTGGGATAACTGGACAGCTACATGTAAATGAAATTAGAACACTCCCTAACACCATACACAAAAATAAACTCAAAATGGATTTAAGACCTAAATGTAAGGGCAGACACTATAAAACTCTTAGAGGAAAACATAGGAAGAACACTCTTTGACATAAATCACAGCAAGATCTTTTTTAACCCACCTCCTAGAGTAATGGAAATAAAAACAAAAATAAACAAATGGGACCTAGTAAAGCTTAAAAGCTTTTGCACAGCAAAGGAAACTATAAACAAGACGAAAAGATAACCCTCAGAGTGGGAGAAAATAATTGCAACTGAATCATCGGACAAAGGATTAACCTCCAAAATATATAAACAGCTCATGCAACTCAATATTAAAAAAACAAACAACCCAATCCAAAAACAGGCAGAAGACCTAAATAGACATTTCTCCAAAGAAGACATACAGATGGCCAAGAAGCACATGAAAAGCTGCTCAACATCACTAATTATTAGAGAAATGCAAATCAAAACTACAATGAGGTATCACCTCACACAGGTTAGAATGGACATCATCAGAAAATCTACGAACAACAAATGCTGGAGAGGGTGTGGAGAAAAGGGAACCCTCTTGCACTGTTGGTGGGAATGTAAATTGATACAGCCACTATGGAGAACAGTATGGAGGTTCCTTAAAAAACTAAAAATAATGGGAACATATGTATATGTATAACTGATTCACTTTGTTATAAAGTAGAAACTAACACACCATTGTAAAGCAATTATACTCCAATAAAGATGTTAAAAAAAAAACCAAAAAAAAACCTAAAAAGAGAACTACTATACGACCCAGCAATCCCACTACTGGGCATATACCCTGAGAAAACCATAATTCAAAAAGAGTCATGTACCAAAATGTTCATTGCAGCTCTATTTACAATAGCCAGGACATGGAAGCAACCTAAGTGTCCATCAACAGATGAATGGATAAAGAAGATGTGGCACATATATACAATGGAATATTACTCAGCCATAAAAAGAAATGAAATTGAGTTATTTGTAGTGAGGTGGATGGACCTAGAGTCTGTCATACAGAGTGAAGTAAGTCAGAAAGAGAAAAACAAATACCATATGCTAACACATATATACGGAATCTAAGAAAAAAAAAAAAAAAAGGTAATGAAGAACCTAGGGGTAAGATGGGAATAAATACACAGACCTACTAGAGAATGGACTTGAGGATATGGGGAGGGGGAAGGGTAAGCTGTGACAAAGTGACAGAGTGGCATGGACATATATACACTACCAAACGTAAAATAGATAGCTAGTGGGAAGCAGCCGCATAGCACAGGGAGATCAGCTCGGTGGTTTGTGACCAACTAGAGGGGTGGGATAGGGAGGGTGGGAGGTAGGGAGACGCAAGAGATATGGGAACATATGTATATGTATAACTGATTCACTTTGTTATAAAGCAGAAACTAACACACCATTGTAAAGCAATCATACTCCAATAAAGATGTTAAAAAAAAAAAAAAAGACACATGCACTCTTACGTTCACTGCAGCACTATTTACGATAGCTAGGTCATGGAAGCAACCTAAATGCCCATCGACAGAGAAGTGGATAAAGAACATGTGGTACATATATACAATGGAATATTACTCAGCTATAAAAAGGAATGAAATTTGTTCAATTACACAGACATGGATGGACCTAGAGACTGTCATACGAGTGAAGTAAGTCAGGAAAACAAATATCGTATATTATCGTATATATGTGGAATCTAGAAAAATGGTTCAGATAAACCGGTTTGCAAGTCAGAAATAGAGACACAGATGTGGAGAACATACGTATGGACACCAAGGGGGGAAAGCGGGGGAGGGGTGGTGGGATGAATTGGGAGATTGGGAATGACATGTATAAACTAATATGTATAAAATATGTAAGTAATAACCTGTTGTATAGAAATAAAATAAAATTCAAAAAAATAAAAATAAATAGAAAGTAATGTGTTTTTGAGTATATTCATACCAATTTAGCATGCATAGCATTTAACAGAATTAATAATAAGAGTCTTCTCGTAAAAATAAAGTGAACAACACTAATGCAGGCTTTATCATGTATAGCATACTCAATTACATAAAACACTTCAGTAATGACATTCTGCCAAGCACATAAGTCTGGGCCGTGGCATTAATGATTTTGCTCAGTGGTATCTTCTTCCTGCCTCTTAGACCTGGAGTCAAGATGAAGCCTGAGCTAAAAAAGTAGAAGAAAAGGAAGCTCTTATATGTGTATACTATTTTAACTATTTACTTGGAAAGACATTCGTAGGGTTAAATATCTCTAAATATGTTGATATTATCAACGTTGTTCCAAATAGCTATAAATTTTAGTTATTTAAAATGTTTAATATGAAACTCTTTTATAATCATTACAACAGAACCCCATATCTATCAATACTTAATAGAGTTTATCGTATTCAGCTGGATTTCACTGCCAGGTGTAATTACCTTGAATTCTATCATTTTTGCTCACTCACAGATATAATTTTTCCAAATTGTAAATAACATTCTTTTTTGACTTCATAAAGGACATGACGTTTTGACTTCCAGGGATAGTAACCAATTTAAGAATGTTCGCTCCTGAATCATATTTCCCCTTCTCTGCATTTTCTGGAGCCCACTTCCTAGATTTGATTCATTGACGTAGTACTTTCACCTAGTATAGACTGATGCCTTCCATGAGGTAGGCATTGGCCATCTGCCTCTTTCATCTCTCCAGAAGGTTGGAGGGACTTACATTGCTTTGAGTCAATCATCCTCAGAGCAGAAAAGGTGATACAAAGTAGACTTCAAAATAATAAACTTTTTCAATTGTAATTCTTATTCATTACAGCTAAACACTAAAACAAGTCTCACTGAAGAAAAATTTAAGAATTTTAAAAATAATATGACAAATAAAAGTGATCCCCTTGGTTAATATCTTATAGACAGTTATTTTAAAGAGGGTTTAATAATATTTACCATTCACAGGAATCTGCATACATATTAAATGGAACTGAATAAATGGTAACCTATAAGTCAAGACTTTTCAGTGAAATAATACTTGACAGTGGCACCAGTACCTTTAAATCTAATAAATATATCTTTTGGGATCATAAATCCCTCAGGTTAAAACTCTCATCAACTGGATGCTCATTAAGCATTATTTGGTCCTTTCAAGCCAGATGAAATGCCACATTTACTCAACAACAGAAAGAAACTAATTACTGTAAAAACTTCTTTCTTTAATATAAAACATGTGTAACTGTAAAACATTCTTATCCATGAGAAATGTCCTCAGTTCTGTACAGCATATGTGTGTATATTATATGTATTCTGAATGAAAGATTATTCAAACTACACATTCTTCAGCAGATTCTCTCACCATCACAATATACAAGCCCAAAGTAACTAACATTTCCAGTTCTGCAAAAGGCAGAATTTGATCAACTAAAAATTATAATGCCTTGAATTTCTGCAAAGGAATGTAACTCCTTTCTTCTACAAAGTCATATCAAAGTATACACAGGCACCCCAAAGGGAGAGTAAAGCCACATTCTTTCTAACTCAGGCTGTCACTTCAATCAAAGGTAACTTCCAGTTATTATGAGTTCAAATAAAAGACAATAAAAATGTATCTATAAAAATTTATACCGGGACTTCCTTGGTGATGCAGTGGTTAAGAATCCGCCTGCCAATGCAGGGAACACAGGTTCGAGACCTGGTCCAGGAAGATCCCACATGCCGCAGAGCAACTAAGCCCGTGTGCCACAACTACTGAGCCTGTGCTCTAAAGCCCGTGAGCCACAACTACTGAGCCTGCATGCCACAACTACTGAAGCCCGTGAGCCTAGAGCCTGTGCTCTGCAACAAGAGAAGTCACTGCAATAAGAAGGCTGCGCACCGCAACGAAGCGTAGCCCTCTCTCGCCACAACTAGAGAAAGCCCGCGTGCACCAACGAACACCCAACACAGTCAAAAATAAATAAATAAATTTATTTTAAAAAAATTTATACCATGACTATATAAAATTATAATGTGTATTTTAGACTTCTTTCTTTTTAAAAAACTTTTAACCTGTTTTTAAAATTGAAGTATAGTTAAGTTACAATGTTGTGTTAGTTTCAGGTGTACAGCAAAGTGATTCAGTTATTATATATAAATTATTTCAGATTCTTTTCCATTATAGGTTATTACGAGATTTTGAATATAGTTCCCTGTGCTATACAGTAGGTCCTTGTTGTTTATCTATTTTATATATAGTGTGTATATGTTAATCCCAAACTTCTGATTTATCTCCCCTCGCCACCGCTATCCCCTTTCATAACCGTTAAGTTTTTTATCTCTGTCTGAGTCGATTTCTGTTTTGTAAATAAGTTCATTTGTATTATTGTTTTTTAGATTACACATGTAAGTGATATCATATGATATTTGTCTTTCTTGCCTGACTTACTTCACTTAATATGACAATCTCTAGGTCCATCCATGTAGACTTATTTCTGAAATGTGCTGGCTAGCCTATCTGAAATAATTCAAACTTCAGATATGAAAGAACAAACAGTTCTTGTAAAGAATAAGCTTATGTTAAGAAGAGTTCTTTGTGTTTGTAGGACAGTCTGTACCCAGTAAGTATGAACTCAGGAAGGAATCATAAATAGTATTACAATTAAAGGCAACATGATTCTTTATGTTATATATTTTTTTAAATTAAGTTTTCAACATATATGAAAATAGATAAACAAAAGATAGACAACTAAGGGCAGAAGAGTAAATCTACATAGTTCAGCATGCCACACTACCTTCTAACCCATTTTCCTTAAGTGTGAAGCTTTAAGAACCCCTAAAATACATCAGCATATAGAAACCCAAGGACAATCAAAATTATTGTCATCTTCTCTACCCTTCAGAGAAATTAACCAAAGTCTTAGGGAGGAACGCATCTTCAGCAAATAACCCAGCATATACTGACTTGAGCCCTACTACCAAATTTCTGCTTTAAAAAAACTAAACCCTTGAAAACTGAAAAATTGAAATCATTACCTTGATTTTTCTTTTAAAGAATTAATTCTATTTTCTCACCTTGACGCTTTCTCACCATGTTTTGTGTCCCCTTTCTCACAGCTTATCAGTGGTCGTTAAACAGGCAGTACCTTAGCCTTATAAAATAGGACCATAAATTGCAATGAAATTAACTATGTTGTTTAAAGTATTTGAATTTATATATTTAAATATACGATTATGGAAAACTTAAGCCTTCTCTAATTGTTCCAGGGAAAATTTAAGCATTTCTCCTCTACAGCCCACTATAACAGTCCATAGTACCCAGCTTCTAGTTCCCTAAAATATTTATTTACAGACCTATCTCCCCTGTTTGACTAGACATTTCATGAGGGGAAGACTCTACCTTATCATCACCTCTCTGCTCCCAGGGTCTAAAATAGTGGCTAAAACACACAGGGCACTCAATAAATGTTCAGTGAATTGATTTTATATACTTTGGCCCAGATACTTGTCATTTACATATTCTGCTGACCATGTGGGATAGGCATTGAGCTATACTGCTCAAAATTTTAGCAGGAAATCACAGAACAAATTCTCCCCAAGGGTAATCAATATCCTTGCCTTTTTCATGTTGGTGACTTCAAGTATGTAAAGTTACAGCCATCTATATACCATAAGAAGGTAGAGCCTCTTAATTCAGAATATGTACACAAATATATTTTTGACTCTGTAGCATACAGTAATAACTTTAAGATTAAATACCTAATTGTGAAAAAAAGAGCTGTTCTTGCCAGAATCCAAGTCCTCTGAAAGTAGCCAATGCTGTCTTATTAATTAGTAAGCTAATGGAAATGTTGCCAGAATTTCTTTCAGCGTCTAGAAAACGGAGTCTGCAACGTGCCAAGTCTTCAGTGATTTGTTTTTGTAAATAGCGGTGTAATAAACCCAAGGAGGCCAAAAAAAGCAAATTTTTAAAAAAGAAATATTCATTTGCTATCAAGATGGATATGACCTTTTTACCCAAGCCTACTACTGACAATCCAGAAAGACTATGTGAAGCAGTCATTCGTTTATCTTAACTGCATTTGCAGGTACTTCCACAACTCGAGGTTTAAAATGCCCTCAATTTTGCATCCCTGTGGCTTTCTATAAGGAATCACATTATTTTACCCATGTACTTTATTATTTTTCTGACCTTTCAAGAAAATTCAATAATATAAATCTACAAAATGAAATAATACTCAAGAATTCTACTTTCCTCCCTCAGCGTGCCTGAACAAAACCTTCAGATTTACATTCATTGTATTGCATGGGGATTGTATGAAGAGGCACCATTGTGGGGTTCAGAGCTGCGCATGCTCTGAAGTCAAACTGTTTGAGTCCTGGGCTGGAGCACTGACTGGGTTTAAGACACTGGGGCAAGTTATCTCAATTTTCTAAGCCTCAGTCTTAAATCTACAACATGGAGATCATTTAGCATCCATCACATTGTTTTCTTCAAGTGACTAAATGAATTAATTCGTGTAAATTGCTAGGACAATGCTTGTGACACATTAAGAACTCAATGAAAGTTAATTATTATTATTATATATCAATATGGATCACTGATTTAAAATTAAGCTGCTTGGGAAAATGAATATTGTATATATTTTCAAAGCCTGCTTTCTCTGTTTTGATTCAGATACTGTCTTAAGGGTTTAGGTATTTCACTTAGATGAATTTCACTCTCACAAAGTACAAGAAATCTATGGCATTAGGTTTCCAGGATTCAGACTAAGTCAGGACCCAATGCCCTTTTTTAAAAATCTCTGAAATTTCTGTTATTCTCTGACACAGCACATTTTCTTTTCTTTGAAGTATTTTCTGCAATTTAGAGCTATTCTATTTTTTGTTTACCAGTGTGTATGTTAAAGTGTACATATGTCTACGTGTCTGTGTGTGTGTGTGTATGTGTGTTTTATGTGTGCGATTGATTGATTTGGGTTTTTTGTTGTTTGTTTCCCATACTAAGCTATAAATTCTATGAGGGCAGGAACCACATCTGTAACCAGAATAAAGTAGGCACTTAATAAATACTTAATGAATAAAATAGATGAACAAAGACTAAAAAAATGAATGAGATTTTAAAATATGAGAATCATTAACAAAACAAAGGAGAAGTCATAGGAACATATGCTGTTTTCAAAGTAAAAGGAGAAAAGGATCAAAGAAACTGCTTAGGAAGATAACACTTTAAATAGATAAGAGTCATGTTCCAGGTACCACAGGAGGTGATTTACATTGGTTATTTCCTTTAATCTTTGAAGTAGTTCTTAAAGGCAATGGGCCTGATAGCTAACCTTTGCCCCTCTAGATCCATTCTCCATTCTTTTCACTGTGTAGTAAAAATCTAACCTTGGCCTTTGCCCTCGGCTTCTGGGAAGTAATCTCTGTGCCCTGGAAAAGTTAGGAGTATCTTCAATTGCCTGGGAGCCTTGAGTCATGCTGGATAGTCTAACTATATGATTTAGGGTAGGGGTTGACCATGACAGAGAAAAACAACAATGGGATTTAGGGTGGGCACTTTGGGTCACATAGTCTCAGTCAACCCAGAGACTGAGACCAACCACATGGGCAATCAATCAATCTTGCCTATGTAATAGAGACTCAGTAGGAATTCAGAATGCCAAGGCTCCGGTGAGCTTCCTTGATTGGCAATACTATGTACATACTGTCACACACTGGTGCCAGAAAAATTACGTGTCATGATGTGACACCATAAGGACAAGATAATAGAAGCTTTGCATTTGTACTTTCTCAGACGCTGCTCTATGTGCTTCATCCATGGGCCGATTTTAATCAGTATCTTTTCCCTATAATAAACCATAACTGTGAGTATAAGAGCTTCCAGTAGGTTATGTGAGTCCTCCTAGCAGACTATCAAAGCTGAAGGTAGTTTTGAGAACCCCCTCCCCAAAATGCAATTGGAGGCAGAGGTGCGGGCGGTTCCCTCTGACTCTAGTTGGCTTACACTCTTGCATCCACCATGATCTCTGACTTGGGAGCTGAACTGTATGTATTACACAGATGAGCTCAATCTTTAACTGAAGGTTGAGTACAGCCAATGAGGAGCCCAGATGGAGGCTAGAGAGAGGGAGGAGAGAGAAGCTGGTATTTATGCATGTGGTTCCCTTCTAGCAAGACTGCCTCAGATTGGCTGTGTCCCTCTTGGATAGAAAGTCACTGCTTCTCTTAAGGCAAAATGTTCTACATGATTCCATTAACTCTTCCCTCCCTTTCTCCCTTGGGCTGGAAAAGGAAGATGCAGAAGTGAAGGTGAGTGAGAGCAGTTTCAACGGATTCCTGCACATCCTCCCCTTGTTACTCCCCAACATCCCACATCCTTTCATAATTAGTCCTTCTATAAAAAAATCCTTCTCAACTTTTCCTAAACTGAGGAGGTCTTTTTTTTCTTTTCCTGGCAGGAGCCTCACTCATACAGGAAAGCACTATAACATTTTACAGATGAAAAAAACAGAGTCTCAGAGAGGTAGAAAGATCTTGTTTAAAGTCACATAGTAAGGGTAAAAGTGAGACTGGAACCTGGGTTTGTCTAACAGCAGGACATTTGCTCTTTCCATGAAAACAGGCAGAAGAAAAATTGACAAAGGGGATAAAGAAGGAAAAGCAAGGGAATAAGCAGAGAACCAGGAAGATGCATGGTCACAGTTTCTAACAGAATTTCAGCAAGGGATTGAAGATGGGGTGGGGAGCAGTGTGAAGATATAAAATCCTTCAAAGAAGACTGAGTGCTTAGTAAACCCTGAATTAAACCAATGTGACACCAGGACATTTGAAAAGTAAAAGAATAAATACATAAAATATAAATAAATAAATAAATAAATAAATAAATAAATAAATAAATAAATAAATAAAATTATGTAAACATTATGCCGGTCAATTAATCGTGAAGAATAGAGTGTGTGTGTGTATGTGAATCAGTGTATTCACTTACCTACACATACACAAATGCACATACATAAAGAGACCATAGGGAATATAGAATAAGAGAAGGAAAGTGTGTGAGAAGGCAGATGGCAAAATTTGTTTCATGTATCACTAATAATTTTGCAGAAATGTCTGTGACTGATGGGCAGCATTTTTCACTGTGGAAATGGAACATTTCACGATAAACTTTGGCAGAGAAAAAATGTATTCTGTATGAAATAATTTCTCACATTTCCAAGCTGGTTTAAATTAATACGCAAAAAGTAGCAAGAAAAAAAAAAGATTGATTTTCATATTTTTATGAAATCAATATGCAGCTTAAATTTGTCACTTTATTCATATTTTGTAAAACAGTACTACTTTCCAGTTCCAGGGGGTAAAGTGACGGAAAGCACAAGGTATAGGCTCTAAAACTGAGAAAAGATTCTTAAGTGAAACAAAAAAAATTTTTAAGAAAAAACATCAAACAATAAATTATGATCTCTCCAAGTTATTATTGTTTTTATATTTTTAATAGCATATATATCAACTTCAGGCAATTGAAAGATAAATCTTAGTGCTATCAAAAGTAATTAAAAAGATC
Organism: Eschrichtius robustus; assembly: GCF_028021215.1. Lineage (NCBI taxonomy): Eukaryota > Metazoa > Chordata > Mammalia > Artiodactyla > Eschrichtiidae > Eschrichtius > Eschrichtius robustus. The sequence continues at coordinate 91,650,031 of NC_090831.1, forward strand.
CCTTTAATTCCCAACTAAAATTTAATATAGACAATAGCAATGTTGAAAGACACCCTATTCTCCAAACTTTAAACTTCCCAGAACAAACCATGAGGTCATTCTAATTTTAGAAAAGACATCTCAGAAGTCTAGCTCAAATCCCTTTTGTTCTTTTGTTCATTGAATTAATGGGCTAATCAGGAGGTGCAGCCAGCTATCTCTCTGCCAATAACAATAAAAGAGGAATTCCTTGAGAGAGTAGTTTTTTACTCAGCTTTCAGTCTGGAACTCAGCCATGACAGAGGCTGGGTGCGTGGATACTCTCTGGCAAAGTAGGATGGATGCTATACCAGGAGGCAAGAGGTCTGCTCAGCACATGATTTCTGTTGCAACCTAAGCAAAGAACCTCACTATTGTTTTTCTTTAATCTCTTCTTCTTTAAATTGAAGGGACTGGACTAGATCTGGTAAGGCAAATAGATTCCTTACCTTTTACCAACACCTTTTTACTGGTAATGACGGCTGAGCATGTAAGAAAGAGGCTTTGTGCTCAATAGGAAGGAGCACTTTGATCTATTAGCAATGTCTGCGGATGGGCAAGCTGCAAGAGACATGCTGTTTAGTTCCTAGACAATTGTTAGATGTCCTTTGAACAAAAACATTTGGTACAATTAGGATTAATAATGAACTAGTCTATAACAATAGGCCATAAAGGACACTGGACTTGAGTTTTTTTGTCTATAAAATTAGAAAATTACAGTGAATAACATAACATCTAAGGTCTCTTATAACTAGAACATTCTGTGCTTCTAGGTAGAAAAGATTCTGAAATATGTCTTAATTGCTATTTGGAGATTAATAATTATAATGAACACTGATGATTATATTGACCAATGTTAAGTAGCATTTAGATTCTAAACATATAGATACACAAAGCAGTGATTCTCCTGGGACCCTTGCTGTACTTCTCACTAATCCTCTCCCAGTTACCATTTAGGGCCCAGATGTCCAGGGGAAATGGGGCCATCTGGAACTGGTCTCCTTCCAGGAGAGATAGCTAAGGTGGAAAGACAGTCGCACCAATTTCAAAGAAACAACCACCAGGCTCTCTTCAAATCTGTCTAGAATGTACTATTGAACGAGTTTCCAGGGGCAAAGACAGGACAATGTCCCCCTAAAAGTTATTTTCTATTTGCAAATATATGATGAAACAAGTCACATTTCTGTCTCTAGTACAGCCATCCTGGAAGTTTCACAGCCAGGATCTCTGCCATTCCTACCCTTCTCCAAAGACAGTCCATACATAACAGAAGAGAGGTGATAAATATTACCCAGAAGCTCACAACACAGATTTGTAGGTTGAAAAGAAAGCAGTGTTTAGCAAAAGTGGTTCACATTTTTGTCCGAAATATAAAACTAGATGTAAAACTATAGTGAATGGGGCTTCCCTGGTCGCGCAGTGGTTGAGAGTCTGCCTGCCAATGCAGGCGACACGGGTTCGAGCCCTGGTCTGGGAAGATCCCACGTGCCGCGGAGTGACTGGGCCCGTGAGCCACAGCTGCTGAGCCTGCGTGTCTGGAGCCTGTGCTCCGCAACAAGAGAGGCCGCGATAGTGAGAGGCCCGCGCACCGTGATGAAGAGTGGCCCCCGCTTGCCGCAACTAGAGAAAGCCCTCGCACAGAAACGAAGACCCAACACAGCCAAAAATAAATAAAATAAAAAATAAAAAAAAAACTATAGTGAAAAAAACACCTGCCAATGGGTAAAGTCCAAAGAAACTTTGAATAATGAAAAGAAAGCTATAAATTCCATTGGAAAAAATAGTGAGCAACACAAAACTGTAAAGGGTTGCAGGCTCCACCTCAAAAGTCAGCCTCTGCATCTGAAAATGACAGCATTGATATGCTGCAAAACATTCCACCGAAGTTTGAAGCAGCATATCCCATGGTGGCACTGCTGATAACTGTCATGGCAAATAGTGATTAGCATTCAGTTGATGAATAATAGTTTAGGGAATTAATTATATATGGAGGTGATGGTTAGAAAAATCTGTTTTTTGTTGTTAAATAAAAACATTATGTGACTAGAAAGCAACTGGTGATTGGAGAATTTTTATCAAGAAAATAAGAAAATTTGGTCAAAACTTAGCCAGAGTAAGTTGTTTTTGCAAACTAGACTTTAACATGTCTGCCACATTGAGCCTCACTGGGGAAATACTGAGTGTAAAGTGATTTTCCCCAATGAGCTTGGATTCCTGATTCACTGGGGATTCCAAAAGTCTCTGCTGCACCATCATAGCCACACTGAAGGAGCCTTGGACAACAGCCATATCATATAATATTTTAACTAAACCCCAGATAGAAAAAACCTACGTTTCTTGGTTGTATATATAAATAGACGTATCTTCAAATTTCAGTTAAGTAATTAAAAATGATTACCTATTTGATATTTTTCTTGACACTATTGTTAATTCAAGTCCCACAACTTAAATTTCAGATCAGAAAAAAATCATGAGTTTAAAAACATTTGTATTTTTTAGTTTTTAAGTAAATGATGCTATGTATTACTAAAAGTTTATAACATATAAAGAACTCTTACAACTCAACAACAAAAAACCAAACAACTCATTTCAAAATGGGCAAAGAACTTCAATAGACATTTCTTCAAAGAAGATATACAAATGGCCAAAAAGCATATGAAAAGATGCTTAAAATAGTTGGGCATTAAAGAAATACAAGTCAAAACTATAAGATACTACTTCATACCCACTAGAATGTTGAGAATCAAAAAAATGAAAATAACAAGTGTTTGCAAGGATGTAGAGAAATTGTAACCCTCACATACAGCTACTGGGAATGTAAACTAGTACAGCCACTGTGGAAAACAGTTTGGTGGTTCCTTAAAAAGTTAAACATAGAATCACCATGTAACCCAGCAATTCCATTCCTAGGTATATACCCTCCAAAACTGAAAATAGGTACTCAAACAAATACTTGTACATGAATGTTCATAGCAGCACTATTCACAATAGCCAAAAGGTAGAAACAATCCAAATGCCCATAAGTGAAGAATGAATAAAAAAATGTAGATATGCATACAATGGAATATTATTCAGCCATAAAATGGAATGAAGTACCGATACATGCTACAATGTGGATGAGCCTATAAATAATTACGCTAAGTGAAAGAACCCAGACACAAAAGGTCACATACTGTATGATTCCAATATGAAATAAGCAGAGTAGGTAAATTCATAGAGATAGAAAGCAGATTGGTGGTTGCCAAGAGCTAGAGCAAAGGGAGAACAAGGAGTGATTACTTAATCGGTTTAGGGTTTTCTTTTGGAATAGTGAAAATGTTTTGGAACTTGATGTAGGTAGTAGTTGCACAACACCGTGAAGGCACTAAATGCCACTTGCACTGGACACTTCAAAATGGTTAATTTTATGTTATATGAATTTCACTTCATTTTTTTAAGTTTATAGCAGACTTCCCAAGACTTTGTTGATGATACGTATCCATAAAAAATGACGGGGTCATTACAAATGAGTGAAAGAATTTTAAAAGGAAATATTGCCCACTGCCAAACCTGGGACAATGTGAGAATCACAATGAATAATGATGGTTATGACTCACTGTGGGGAAGATGAATCTACTAGTCCTTACTGGTACTAAACAAAAAGGGAGAAGAGAAAGCTATTCCTTATAAGAGGATGCCAACTAATAAATATACTGTTGGTCCTCTGTATCCACGGATTCCACATTTAGAATCCACGGTTGGTTGAATCCCTGGATTATGGAACCTCCAGCAACTTGAGGGCCAACAGTGCTATGCCATCTTATATAAAAGACTTGAGCATCCACGGACTTTGGTATTTGTTGGGTGGGGGAGGGAGGTCCTGGGACCAGTCCCTCATGGATACTGAAGGACAACTGTAAAAGGAATGATAGAAATGACCGTTGTGCAACATCATAATAGTACTTGATTCAGGCAAGAATCGTCACTGAATGCTAGACCTACTGCATAAGAGTTTATAAGGAATAGAATATTTACACAAAACATATTACTTAATACCAAAAAAAAGTTAATGTTATAGTGGATAAACCTGGCAGATACTACTACCTTTGCTAAGGGATCAATCTTTTTTTTTTTTTTTAATTAATTTATTTATTTATTTTTGGCTGTGTTGGGTCTTCGTTTTCCGTGCGAGGGCTTTCTCTAGTTGCGGTTTCTCTAGTTTCTCTTCATCGCAGTGCGCGGGCCTCTCACTATCGTGGCCTTTCTTGTTGCAGAGCACAGGCTCCAGACACGCAGGCTCAGTAGTTGAGGAGCACGGGCTTAGTTGCTCCGCGGCATGTGGGATCTTCCCAGACCAGGGCTCGAACCCGTGTCCCCTGCATTAGCAGGCAGATTCTCAACCACTGCGCCACCAGGGAAGCCCCGGGATCAATCTTGACATCACTAAAACTGAGGCAAACTGACATTGTGTGCCTCCTGATATATGAGGTACTAAAGTTGTATTACTTTCAAAGTATAAAACCTCAATCCAATCATGAGGAAACATTAGAAAAACCAAAAATAAGGGAAATGATACAAAATTCAAAACATGTCAGTGTCATGAAAAACAGTGGAAAGAGACCTGACAACTAAAGGCAATGTGTGATGCTCAATTGGATTCTTAGTTAGGACAGAGAAATGGCTAACACGAACACTATGAGAACAATTGATAAAACTTGAATATGGACTATACATTAGATAATAGCATTGTGCTGCTGTCAAAAATCCTGAATCTGATAGTTGTACTATGATTATATAAGAGAAACGCTTCTTAGAAAGGACTTAGCGCTAAAGGGTCATCATACCTACAATTTACTTTCATGTTGGTCAGCAATAATGATAGTAATAAAAATGACAGCAATATGTGTGTGTGTGTGTGTGTGTGTGTGTGTGTGTGTGTGTATACATACATATACAGAGAGAGGGAGCAAGCCAAAATGCTATCAATTGTTGTGGGTATTTGGGAATTCATTGTACTATCCTTGCGGCTTTTCTGTAAGTTTGGAATTTTTTTTACTTAAGAACTAAATTTTAAAAAATTGTGTTTCTGAAATAAGTTTAATTTCATTCAAGCCTATATGCTTACACAGATCACAGACTATGTTCATAGCCATACTATCTCTTAATTGCCATTTTCCTCTTAGAAGCATGGCCAACGGAAATGAGAAATCCCATTTGCTTATCAAGTCTATCTGCTTGCCGGTGCGAGATTATTCCCCATGGCATCACTTTTACTGCTATTTTGGGTCCACTTTTAGGAGGCTCAGATGTGTGGGATTCCACCATTCCCTTGAGAGGTATCTTCTGTTAACTGTCGCTTGCTGAAATAGAGGTCTTCCTTAAATGCTTCCTTAGTTGTGCCACCAATTATGTAGCAGAACTTGCCGCTCAGGAAGATAATACTTATTTCCAATGGTCTGTACACCAACCTCCTTTAATTATTAACCTTTGGCTTCTTCGTGATTTTGACTATTGAACTATAGTCTCACAAAACATCAGAGCTGAAAGGGACCTCAGAGAAAACCAGGTTTAATCCCTTCATTTTTTAGATAAAGCACAGGGTCCAGAAAGTTTAAATGACTTACCCAAACTAAGACATTAAGTTTAGGTCAGAGTGAGAGTAAGAAACCTGGTCTATTCATTCCCTGACCTGTTATCTCTCCACCTACCACGATGCCTCATCAAACGGTTCAGGGTCTTTCTTTTAACTGATTTCCGCTTTAAATGTCTGAGAAAAATTAGAGAATACTAATTTGCTTTTCATAAACACTACACGTACAATAATCTTTCAAAGCAAGGTTTATTTCTAACAAAGCTGAAAGAGCTTTATTTCTTAAGGTTCAGAGCAAAACCCAGTTAATCCTGGTCCCATGTGAAATACACGGACCCATGAAGCATATCTTTAGTTCTCTCATTTTTGAACATAGTTCTGCCTAAATGCTTGTTCCTCTGCCAGCTATCTAGAATTCTCTGAACAGTATTTATCACACTCTGGAAAGGGAAGTTGGCTCATGGAGATTTCATCCATACAGGCACTGCTGGAAACCAGCATTCTAATATTCTTGCTAATGAGGCTTGATTACAAAGCAAGAGGGTAACAGAGTCCCACTTTTTCTTAAAATACAATGTTTTTTTACTTCCAGAAACATTTGAATGTTTGTTTTTCCTTCCACTTCTGATTCTGACCAAGACTGTAATCACATATCAAATTTCAGCAATAAGGGTAGTTTTGTAGTACTTTTTGCTACAACCAAGAAACAGAAATGCTGAAAATCTCAAGAAAACCTATTTGTATGGAATCCGTAAGAAAAAAGAAATCTGGGGGAATTCTGGGGCAACATACAGGTGACTGATAAGAACTATTCAATGGAAAGACAAAAATCAAAGGCCAATTAGAGTGGAATGGAAAGATCAGGAGAAGTCAGGAAGTAAAGACAATGGCTCTAAGGCAATGTTCTCAAGAATTTTGATTCTAATGGGAGCAGAAGATTCTAGCAGTTATATTTTTAAATAGCTTGCTTCCAAACTCTTAAAAGTTTTTTTGATATACATCATAAATCTCTATTAGTAGTGTCCAAATCTGATAGTCAATATTTTGTTTTCCTAATACTCAAAATCGCATGAGCATTAAAACAGCTAGCCACTCCATCCTTCTTTGGGTTTCCCTAACACTGAGGTCTTCTGGCTGCCTTCTTGCTGGTTGCTCCTCCTCCTCCTCCCTTGGCAGCTTTTCCACTTTCGGTTCACATTAAATGATAGACGGCCTCAGGTCAGATCTCCGGACCTCTTTGTCTCTGTACACTCCTTCCCCAGGAAGTTTCATCTAAGGACAAGTGGATGACTTCCAAATTTGTATCTTCAATTCTGACTTCTCCTCTGGGCGCTAAGCTCATACATCCAAAATGTGATGTGGCCATTATCTAGCTAAAAAGCAACCCAAGCTTAACTGACTGTTCTGGAACGCACAGAGAAAAAAAATGAATGCTTTGCTTTTATTTACAGCCAGTGAAATTGTTCTCCCCAGCCTCCTACCTGCTAGCTATAAGAAAATCACATGAACGAAACATCTTACCTAGTTTAAACTTGGCCTAGTCTGATAGTTGGAGAGATCCTTCAGATAATATTTAATTTCTCTCAAGGGGGAGAAAAGAACACTTGGTTCTTCAAATATCTGCCCTCATGACATTGGTGGGAGGGGTCCACTGGCTTTCATGATGATCCTTTTATGTACTAGCTCCTTGCTACTCAAAATGCGGTCTGTGACCATCGGCATTGATACCACCTGGGAGCATGTTGGAGATGCACAGCCCCAGTCTACACTCCAGCCCTACTGGATCAGGATCTGCATTTTAACCAGATCCTTAAGTGATTCACAAGTCTGAGAAGCACAGCAGAGCTGGCATCCACTCTGGATGCCCCTGGATGCCGCTTACCCTGCTGATGTTCTCAGCTGCAATCTATGATTGCTACAATTTTTGTGGGACTTTGGTTGGTTGGTTTGGTTTGGCATTTTTGTGTTTGGTTTTTTTTGTTTGTTTCCATCTGTTTGCTCAGAGCCTGGCAGTTCTGAGTAGCCCAATCATCCTCACCCCAGTCCCCACTAGTGGCAAACTCTGGAATGACTGACTTGTCCTTCATTCAGTGTGTAGCTCAGGCACCAGCCCAGCCTCTGCTGTAGGGACTCTAGCCATTAGACCACTGTCGCTCAACCCAGCTCCTGTGGCTCAGGAAAGCTAATTCTTTTGGCCAACTGTGTGGTGTGGTGAAATTGTTGTGGCATGGTGTAAGAGAGATGGGAGAGCAAAGAGGTGATATGTTACCAGAGACATAAGCAATGATTTTATTTGCTTAATTCATTCACCCATCTCCAAGAGGGCACTTTGGAAGACACCTGTCCAACCACCTTATTCTCATCTCTCTCCCCTCTTTTCTTCCTATAAATCCTCAGACTAGACCAAATAAAAAGCTTTTCTTTTCCTTCCATGACATCTTATTTTTCTTCCTTCTGATTTACCAAACAGCAGATAGTCTCTTCCCAACTTGGGAAAAATTATGTGAGCTGAGACACTTGAGCTCAGATGGAATCAGGGAAATCTTATCTCAAGATGGAAGCCTAGCTTGCCATATTTGGTCTAGAAATCCACACCTTAGGGCCTTTGTACTAATTGTTTCTTCTGATCATTGCATAATTATATATATATATATATATATATATATATATATATATATACTTTTTTTTTTAAACAGAGCTGAATATTGTACTGACTACTTCTTGGAATTCATTCTGTGAAAAAATTTAATCTCCCTTCAGGGAAGTGAATGAGTAGAACTGATGAGGGTAACATTTTTTTGGTTTTTGCTTTATACAGTTGAGCAAAATATGAAAGCATTTTAAGCATTTTGCAACATTATGCCTCCATGATATAGGACAAACAGAACTCTGGGGGTGGGGCAACTCATTCTCCCTGCAGAATCCCACATCTCCCTTAATATCATCACCATCCATCCACCAAGATAGTTGTACCACAATGTAAGAGTCATGCTTAAATCATCTTTTTCTATATCCTTTACATACAATCAGTTAGCAGTCCTTTTATGTCTAAATTTAAAATATCTCTAGAATCCTACCATCTATCACCATCTATTCAGCTCCCATGGAAGTCTAGCCATTAGCTTCTGTTTCTCCCCTTAACTCCTATCTTCCTCTCACTAATTGTGAATGCAGCACCCTTGTGATTTTTGAAACTGTGAATAAAAATGATATATCCAATAATATCTCTCCCTGAATAAAACCATTTAATGGCCGCACATTACAATGAAAATCCAACTCCTTCACATGGTTTGTAAGATCATAGATGATCTCAGCTCAGGGCACCATTTGGGTCTCATGTCCTAGCATTTCCTCTTTGTTTATTACACTTAAGCGCACTGGCCTTTTTCTATCCCTAGGACACGTTAACCTCATTCTTGTATTAGGACCTTTGCATGCTCTGTTCTTCTGCCTGGAACACCACGGCCTAACTGACTCTCCTTTCAACATTGATGTCCGAACTCAAATGTCACCTTCTCAGGAGGAACCACTTTAATATTGCATGTTAGACATCCCTCTTTGTTATTCACCATGCTATTATTGTTTTAACTTTTAAAAAAATTCATACCAATCTCTGGAATCAACTTATTACATACTTGCATGTTTATCACTGCCTATTTATAATCCATCTCCTAAATCTCCCCAACAAGTAAAATTTCTAAAATCAGTGACTTTGTTTTTCACCTTTATATTCCCAGCACCTAGAACAATACCTTAGTATTCAAATATATTTCTTAAATAAATGAATGAATGGATGAATGAATGAATAAATGAATGCTGGCATGGGCATAGTAGGAAGGAGATATACATATTGCTGTGTGTGGTTTCAGGAAAGTTAGCTCTAATACGTATCAGGAGTCTTAAAATGCCCAAATCCTTCGGTCAAAAAGTCTCTTATGGTAATCCTATCCTATGATGTTTACCATAGCATTATTTACAACATAGAACAATGAAAAAAAATTTAACAAATATCCACTATTTGGGGAATGGGTCATCTATATAGTATTAATATATGCATTTGAAATAATAAAGATTCTCTTATTTTTATGATATAACTTTTTTAAATGGAATATTTTCTGATATGTAATAACAAAAAAGCATACCAAAGTATACACCTCCTTTGATGGCAAAGGTTTTTTCTCCCTTCTTGATCCTTTCTAAATTTTCCAAATTTTCTAAAATACACCTGAGCTATTTTGTTAATAAACAATCTTAAACAGACATATATTTAGTTAAACAATGTAAAAGGAATAAAGAATCAATACAAGTCTCATTGAGTTAAAAACGGCATTAATTTTTTCTAAACTCACTCTTTCTAAATACAATACTGTATGGATGGGTGTTTACTTATATTTAAATTCACTATATTTTAATCACCCTCACAATGTTATCTGTCCTGGGAAGTTAAGTTTTGACTTGGGTGTTAACACAATGTCCTAAATCATATATGAGATACTTCATGATTCAAAATGTATGTATGTTTGAAGATGCATAGTAAAGACTATAACTTCTCTAAAAAATTACTCAATGAGCTTCTAACTTTACCAAATCATAGATATGTACTATTAATTTTAATAATAACTGTAAATTCTCCATTCCTGTTCAAATTAAAATCTCTTTGGTCTACTAACAAATTTAAGTCTTCTAAACAGGATTTTCTTCTCCAAATAAAATGATTCTTGGTGTTAATGGAAATGTATGATTGTTACAACAGACTGCAAATATATGGCTGCAGGCAGAAACAGAATTATAATGAATATCTGATGATTTGCGGTAACCGGAGACATTTTGAGAACTCTCCCATTAAGAGAATGAAATGCAAATATAACCATGTAGGCTTGAAACAAAGCAAAGGCTGTATGACAGATCTGATGCAATACTTTCAGTGAAATTTTATCACTTTTATATACACACAAAAAATATTTCAAAAAGGGCTATAGGTGATTGAAGGGCCATGGAAAAATTAGACTTTATTAGCTAAATGTTAAATCAGGTTAAACATTTGATGTTTCCATCATTTCACACTCAATTAGGCCAGGCTAAGAGTCATTAAAATTGCTGAGTTTGCTGTATTTTTCTCATATCAAATAATTCAGTTCAAGCTCCTCTGCTGAACGCTTGCTTTATGCCAGGCCTCATGCTGAGTACTAAGAACAGGAAGATGCATACATCCTGATCTCTGCCAAACCTTGAGGGGATAAACTATAAGGAACCGAATGTATATTCATTTTGAAAACAAACTTCATAATAAGTCTGAATATTAGAATTCTCTTGTCATCAGCCACAATAGCTAAAGTGCTAAACATACACTCTGAGTAAATACTCCATAGGCACCTCAGACTAGAAACTGCTGGCAGCTTCAGGCTGCTCGTTTCAAAATGAATTGAAGGCTCGTAATCAGAACTAGTGAGGAGATTACTAATAGGGTAAGTACTTACGTACTTTCATAAGAATAAGCTTTCTTTCAAATCTAGGGCCATTTAAGTGGTGTTGGTATGCAATTGAATTCTAGAAAACAATTCTGTTGGTATTTCTTAAACTTGGTCAGGCAGGAAATCTGTAAAAGACATCTACTTGAAATACATGTTTATTAAACATGCATGACTGGTGAAAAAGGAAAAGTTCTATAAAAACAAGACCTGACAATGCTGTTGGCTTCCCATGGTTATTAAGGAAATAAACCTGTACTCGCTTTCTATGCTTGCTTCTAGGTCTTAGACTCGATAGCACCTCTTTGTAACACTGGTATTCCAAGGAGAGTCCTCCGTATCCTCTGTCCACAATGCAGAACTAAAGTGCGAGGCTACAAGTCCAATACCTCATTCAGCCACTGACTCTTGTTCAGACAAGTTATCTTACTGCTACGAGCATCAGCAAAACAGTAAAATGGCAAGGCATCTATAAATATGTATTAATTTCTGCATTTGTGGATTAGTTGATGTATTGATATACTTCTTGTTTGCTGAAAGGATTAAAGTAGCTCAAAATGAAGATAACAATGCCTTCCTTCCTTGCAGTGGTGGCTCCTGACTTTCTTTATGGGTTTAGAGGTGGCAACCTCTGCTTAGGGTGTCTGTACAGCGCTTTACGTACATTTAAGAAAATGTCAATAGCCCTTATCAAAGAATGGGGAATGGGATGAGAAAGATTATATTGTAATCGAAGTCCCATAAACCCTACTTTCCAGGGTGAGGAAGAAAGAAAGATCATCCGATTGTTCAGCAGGAGCTACTTTCTTTGCTGTGGGTTGCCAGAAGCTAGAGAAGGGAGCAGGAGCCTTCTAGAAGCAGTGTTTTGTCACTCGGAATCTGAACTGGAGGCTCATTAAAGAACACCAAGCACCAGTTTGCAGTAGCCATTCTGAATTTAACAGTGACAATTTGGAGGCTGCAAATTCTGAGGTCTGACTTTGAACATGCGTTTGTTTACTGGCACAGAGATAGCACTATACATTTAGTTACAAAGCACAATGGAGCAAATCTAGATTAATATAAGAATCCATATTTTGTCCTTCCTATGCTGTATGTCACACATCTGAGTGAGACCCTAACAAGAGCAAGAATTAAGAACAGGTCAGAAGAACATCTGTTTCGCTTATTTTGATTACGTGGGCAGGCAAAGGAATTTGCTTTTATAACACCAAAATAACTTGGAATGCGGCAAAAATAAATGCACCTTCTGTCTCGTGGAATGTTATTACAGTACGACGCTTTGTGAATGCTTGGTGGCATTTTCAAACAGTTTTTGTTCCCCTCATTTCTTTCTCAGCTCCATAATGCAATCCTCATGGTTTGAGCACTAGACTTCAAATGAGACATCTATTCAGAGCATGTTCAGACAAAACGAGTGGTTTCCTTAGTAATGGGAACTATGTGAAAGCGCTCAGCACAGCCCCTCCGTCCAGCCTTCTCCCAGCCCTGCAGTCCACACATAGGCTCTCAGTGAGCATTATACAGCTGGGGAGAACCCCCAAAGTCTAAAATGGCTAAAACACTGACTATTCATTGCATTTCTAATAAAACATACCCTTTATAGAAGGTTAAGGACGTAAGAAGTACTCTTACTATTGTGGGTTAATTTACTCATTTTTTGCATCATGTCTACGGAATGGAAAGAAAGATAAGGGATTTCACAAAAGAGACATATTTTGTTCTTTTATTTGAATGTATTTTAAAACATTTTCTTACCTTAAAGCCTAAGCTTGCCTTATTCTTTTTCTGTCTATGCCTAAAGTCTGCTGCTTCTGATTTTCCAGTTTACTGCATAGCAGTCATCTTTGATAAAGATTTGAAATTCAGTTGTTAGGAAAAGGTGTAAATTTTGCCTTTTGATAGTCTCAAATATATTTTTAAAAATAAAATAGTAAATTAGTTTTATGTATAGCAATGTTGAAGTTTTATGGAGGTGTTTCTATTTATCCATTTACTTATCTATTTTCAGGCCAACACAACAATTAGAAAAAGAGCTGGCTTCTCTAATACAACTGTCATTAATCTTAAATATTGACTCTAAAAGGCAGCCAAATACAGATACTATCCTAGAGTAATAAAAGCCAACATGAAAACTTTAAAAAAATTATGAGTTGATATAATGCTTGCCTTTGAGGATACTTGTTTATAGGTATAGCCACAATATGATGAAATCATCCAGTTAGGAAGATAGGAATGCAGTCAAAGATTCTGAAGTGAGAAAAGTGAGATACAGCTAAATTACTGTTAGCATTCTGCTATGAATGTGCTGTGTCAATCTGGTTACAAATAAGCAAATGCAAGAAGCAAAAGCTGTTCTGTAGAGCATGCAAAGAAGAAGAGAATGAGAGCCTCAGAAGATACCTAGAAGCAAGAAAATAGTTTTAAGAGTGTTGGCTTCGGAGTTCGACCTGTATTCCAGCCATAGTTCCTCACTGCCTCTATGACTGCAAAAGTTTACCAACCTCTCTGAACCTCAGTTTCGTCTTCTGTGAAAAGGGGCAGGTGCCTGAATGTCTCACAGCACTGTAAGAGTAAAACTGAACATATGCAGAGTTAACCACAGTTCAGTGTCTCGCACATAGTTAACTCTCAATGAATATTATTTATTATTATTCTAGGTACTTTTATTATCTCAGCATACATAATTTCCACATGTGTACAGTGAAGTATTTCAAATTCTGATCTATTCCCTTGTGTTTTGTGGACAGCTAAAGGAAAATCATTTGTATTTACTTAACCAACAACAATAATAGATATAACAACAGGCTTCCCTGGTGGTGCAGTGGTAGAGAATCTGTCTGCCAATGCAGGGGACACGGGTTCGAGCCTTGGTCCGGGAAGATCCCACATGCCACAGAGCAACTAAGCCCGTGTGCCACAACTACTGAGCCTGTGCTCTAGAGCCTGCGTGCCACAACTACTGAACCCGCGCGTCACAACTACTGAAGCCCACGTGCCTAGAGCCTGTGCTCTGCAACAAGAGAAGCCACCGCAATGAGAAGCCCACGCACCTCAACGAAGAGTAGCCCCCGCTCGCCACAACTAGAGAAAGCCTGTGCACAGCAACGAAGACCCAATGCAGCCAAAAATAAATAAATTAAATAATAATAGATATAACAACAAACATAACAACAATATTAAATTTGCTATCAAAGAGAATATTGCATCCCTATCACTGATAAGTGTGAGCTCTTCTTTTTCTCCCCCCCAAGAAATTGTGATGGATTCCTCCTCTTGGTTCATATTCGCACATCGGTTCTCTATGTAATCAAGAGTAGATAACTCTGACCCATTAGCAGTGGATTATGGCCTAACTGTCTCACACAAGAACCAAAGAATAACTCTGCTCTCATTTATACATGGCTACACATCCACAATTATAGATTTAAAGACTTAACGCTGCTGTGCTTAAACACTTTGCAATTTTACTTTCTTATCCATTGAACCTCTACTCAAATTTCACTCATCCATTTATTCAATAATACATTCTGATCAATTATTTTGTACTATGGGCCCAGCGGCAGAGCACTAAACCCAGCCTCTTTTGGCAGGGGACAGATCTGTCACAAGAAGGAATATTTAAAGTGAGCGTTAAAGGTGAACAATGGGAGGCAGTCTTGCTAAAGGAAGTTGTGTGCCTGACTGTGTGTTACAGGTGGCAAGCGTTCCAAGTGTCCTGGATGGAATCAGCAAAGACACAGAGGAGAGAAAAGCCAGCACGGTGCTTGAAGAACAACAAATGTTGTACATGACTGGAGGCAGGTTATAGAAGGACCTCAACGCTAAGGAGCTTGGAATAATATTCTGTTTGTGATGAGAAAAAAATTGGAGTTTTTTTGCAGGATGGACTAGAGGGAATGAGACTGGAAGCAGGCAAGTTTGGAATGACCGCAGCGACCAGGGCGAGAGAGGACGGAAGGCCTAGCTGATAGAGAACGTGATTTAAGAAAATTTGAGAGGAAGATCAGCAGAATTTAGCAAACGGTTGAATGAAGGGTATAAGACAGAAGGAGGCTCAAAGATGCTGGACTCCTCCAGGTAACTGGGTACTGCTACTACCACTAAAATAAATTTTAAAAAAAAGGGGGGGACTTCCCTGGTGGCGCAGTGGTTAGGAATCCACCTGCCAATGCAGGGGACGTGGGTTCGAGCCCTGGTCCGGGAAGATCCCACATGCCACGGAGCAACTAAGCCCGTGCGCCACAACTACTGAGCCTGCGCTCTAGAGCCTGTGAGCCACAACTACTGAGCCCGTGTGCCACAACTACTGAAGCCTGCGCGCCTAGAGAACAACAAGAGAAGCCACCGTGATGAGATGCCGGCACATTGCAACGAAGAGTAGCCCCCACTCGCCGCAACTAGAGAAAGCCCGCGCGCGGCAACGAAGACCCAACGCAGCCATAAATAAATTAAGGAAGTAAGTAAGTAAGTAAGTAAGTAAGCAAGGAAAGTTGTTAAAAAAAAAAAAAAAGGAAGAAAAACCACTTTAGAGACAAGCTTAAGACGTCAGTTGTAGACATGGAGAGTATGAAGTGCCCATGCTCATGCAAGTAGAGACATTTATCAGGCAGTCTGAGGAGCATATCTAAATGGATATGGAGGAAGAATTTTATTTGCAAGAGCAGTGATATACATTGGAGAGTAATGAATATGTAAGTAGAAGAGATTATATTATCTGAGAGAATATGAAGAGCAGAGGCAAAAGACGAAAGCTAGGATAAATATTTAAAAGGTAGATGAGCCCACAGTGACAGCAGAACGAACGTGTAGGCAAGCATAAGCATGCCTGGGAGGCTCTGATGTACAAGAACCAAGTCGGGAGGGCACTGATGAGATTCCAAAGGGAAATTCCGGTAGCATGGCTAGAGCAGAAGCCAGAGAAACATGAGCTGGAAAAGTAAGTAGAAAGTGATGATGAAGTAATATCAAATGCTGATAGCTCTCTTGAGAAATTTCTATGAGGAGGACAGATATAGAATGACACAGTAGGATTAAAGGTCAAGAGAATGTTGTTATTATTTTAGTATGAGTAAGAATTAAGCATGTCTATGAACTTCATGGCAATTTGTCAATTACAGGGTGGAATGGGGATAAAGGCTTCTAGAAACGAATTCCTGTGAACACAGAAGTAGATGAATTTGAAGGAAAAAAGGGAGGGCTGTAGAGAGAAAAAGTCTCATCCTTTAAGACTACAAAAGAAAGTTAATGATGAGTGTGGATAAAGAGTCATCAGTATGTTGCAAGGTTGTGAAATAAAGGGAGTTCACTCCTCCAGGCCTGAGTTCAATGAAACTAAAGCCAGTGGCATGTTCCTAAGAATATTCAGAGAGTGACAAGGGATGCTGAAGAGACTGCAAAATTTGAGTCCTCTCTGAAGATAACTGGATAAAGAGCTGACTTAGGACAAATACAAGAATGGGAGGCCACTGCTGAAGACCCAGCTGAAACAGGACACTCTGCACTTACTATGATTTCCTCCACGACCAATTTACCTCTTGGAGACAAGAGCAGAGAACGATCATGGTGTTGTTCAGAGGTTCTGACTGGGCAGGTATGGTGGGAGACCAGAGCAAGAAACCCAAGGTGACTGAATGGTGAGTAGTTTAGATGATCAACCTTGGTGGGTAGGAAAGGAAGAGAGATAAGAATGACTAGGGGAGAAATGGCCTCAGAAGATCTGAGGTCTCTATGGTGTCAAAAAGCAGATGTAGGAGGAGCACAGTTCTAAAAGAGCCAGATAGATAGAACGTTAATGGTAGAAAGCAGGACACTCAAGTTCAAGATTTCCGAGGTAGAATAATTCCAGTTACCAACATCATCAACGTAGCATACCTGGGAGTGGGTTTTTGAAATGCAGTGAAAGTGAAAGTTATTTTCATTTAAGGAGACTTAATAATTTTGTGCTGGTTTTATGCTTAAAAGTTGAAATCTCCCAGTATTTTAGCAGCAGCCTGGGTGGAAAAGCATATCATTTTCCAGATATCAAGACAGGACTCTAGGGCTTCACTGGTGGTGCAGTGGCTAAGAATCCACCTGCCAATGCAGGGGACACGGGTTCGAGCCCTGGTCCGGGTAGACCCCACATGCCGTGGAGCAACTAAGCCCGTGAGCCACAGCTACTGAGCCCGCGTACCGCAACTACTGAAGGCCGCACGCCTAGAGCCAGTGCTCTGCAACAAGAGAAGCCACCGCAATAAGAAGCCCACATGCACCACAACGAAGAGTAGCCCCCACTCGCTGCAACTAGAGAAAGGCCACACGCAGCAATGAAGACACAACGCAGCCAAAAATAAATAAATAAATTTATTTAAAAAAAAAAGACAGGCCTCTACTGAGAAGTAGGTAAGTAATAGCCAACTGGGCAGGTAAGGAATGGTATGTGCTTTACAGAAGAGTTAATAATTAGTGGCTTGAAATTGGTACTGGGAAGCCAGAGGAGGTGCAGAAACATGATCCCCCATCAATATGCACACACATGCATGTGCACACATACATACACACACACAGCCCTAAGGGGTGGGAAAATGAGTGGCCTCCAAGCAGAGAGGGCCATAAAAATAATCAAGTCCTGAAAGGAGATTAGATTTCAGCTGAAGGAGGAAATAGAAGAAGAGGTCTGGGATATCGTTGAAAGGATGGGAAATCCGCTTACAAAAGAAAAATAGAAAAAGTGGAAAGAATTGGGAGGATCTGTGTAGAATGAAGCATACAGCAGCTGGATGATGGTATGTGAGAGGGTGCTGGAGCCGTGTTATCTGTGACAAGAAAAGCATGTGGAATGAGAGGCAGGGTGGGGAGGGGCCTACCTCATATAAGGGTGAGTCTCAGAGAGTGACTTGCTGAGAATGCAACAGATGGCGAAGGTTACAAAACTTTGATCTCCGTTAAAGGCTATTCACAGTTCAGAGGACAGGAGGGAGGACACGGTTCAGGCCAGGCAGGGGCCCCAGTGCCCACCCTGTCTGACTCTTAACACTTCCAGGGAGGACACAAGGTGGTCAGCAGGTCCTCAACCACGGGCACTGTGGCTTCTGATGGCAGGAAGCATAGCCCGACTGGCTGTCCAACACTGCTGTGCTGAGGAAAAGCATTAAGTGTGTGCTCCATGGACACTGCTCTAAGTTTCATTTGATAACCACGTGACACTTAGCACAGTGAGTGGTTCCAAACTCAAGCTTGGGTGTCAGATTGATGTGGATTCCAACCCTGGCTGAGCCATTCACAAGCCATGTTATCGTAGGGAGTGAAGAAACCTGCCTCCTCTTTATCTGTAAAAGGAGGGAACAGTATCTGCTTACAAACTAACTCTAAGACATTAAAGAGATGCTGTAAGCAAAGCGCTTATTTAGCTCAGCGTCTGGTAGACAGCACTCCATAAATAGTATCTAATATTATTAAGTCCTTATTGCTTACCTAATGGACACCTTCCTTTTCCTGGGGAACTTCTCCTTGTCCCCTACCCTTTAATTTGGGCAGGGACGACAGAATAGTGCTTTATCCAGGAATAAGCATATGGCCCAAGTAGGAATTCCCTCCAAATTTTTCACATTGGAACTAAGAGAAAGGGATAGTCTCCCTGGTGGTAAAATTGTGAGATGAAGAACATGAGAGCTGTTGGTGGCCAT
This sequence comes from Eschrichtius robustus, assembly GCF_028021215.1. Classification (NCBI taxonomy): domain Eukaryota; kingdom Metazoa; phylum Chordata; class Mammalia; order Artiodactyla; family Eschrichtiidae; genus Eschrichtius; species Eschrichtius robustus. The sequence goes on from NC_090831.1 coordinate 91,668,753, forward strand.
GCTGTCAGACATGTAAAGAAAGCTGACCAGCAGTAGAAGAGAATAAACCCAATACTCCAAGAAAAGCAGACACAGGAGAACAGAAAAAGAATCTCCTGGCATCATGTGAGTTCACAGCCAATTTGTCTCTGAGGTCCAGTTTCTCTCCCGCCCATATTATTGTTGCATGTAAGACTACATTACCCTGCCCATAACCCCACCTTGTAACTTGAGCTGGTTTAAACCTAAGTTAACTTTAACCTAAGCTAGTTAAAATAGCATTTGTCCCCCTGTCAGCCAAAAGTATCCTGATTAACACACACACTTAGTATGAACAGCTACTAACAGTTTTAAAATAGAAGACACTGGCAGGGACGGTCTCGTAATTCCTTGAAGAATTCTCTATACACACTCAGAGGTCACACTGATAGACAAAACTCGAATTCTGTCAGGCAAAGTCTGCACATTTATCCACCTGCATTTGACTAGATTTCACTACTTCTTATACTACTCAGAACTTCTTTTACCCTACCCAGCTCCTGAATCAGAAACCAGCTGATGAACAGGCCAAATCCAAAGAGAACCAGGCCTGACTTAAATATATAGAGTGATAATAAATGAAGCAGTAACTGTCAAAAATAAATAAGTATGGCGTGTCCAGTATCTGCTCAGAACTACCTTTACCTGCTCATCTTATCAACTCATTTCTGAAAATATTCTAAAGACCAAAGGTTGGAGTAGAATCTGCCGCTCCAAATAGTCCTAGTAGAATAGAGTAGGATTATAAGATAGAGTTGAAGAAAATCTTAAGATTTAAAGCTGAAAATTCAGCAGTGGCATCAGTATAGGTAGCAACTACAAGCATCTCGCATCTCTTCTGCCATCATTGCTAGTTGTAGTAAATGGCTTTCATTCCTGAAAACACCTTCCCTACCCTAAAAGGAATAACTCTGCGAATCACTAAAAGATCAGACAGAGAACTTTGGCTCTGGGCCTCCTGTATGCTCCATCAATGAAGGAAGAGAACCAGATGAGAATGATTACAGTCACCTTTGTTCTCCCATTTAGTAGAAGTCAAGCAAAAGTGACATAAAATATTCATGAAAATTCAAACAACTCTTTAACCTCTATGGTGCAATATAACAAGATGCCTAAATATTTTACTGACAAAAAAAGCTTGTTTTCTCTGGCTCAGAAATCACTGCCTTGATCTCTTGCTTAGACATAAAAAACTGATAACTTTCATTAGACCACCTTACAAAATAACTCATGTAAAAGCAAGAAAATACCAGCAGACTTTGCCTAAGAATATTGCACAAAGTGTTATCTCATGCTATGCTGGTTCTTAATTTTTGCCTAGAATTCTTATGAACCTACCTGCCATTTGGTTCTTGGAGTTTAATTTTTGCCTAGAACTTACATTAATCTTAGTAGTTATATGAACACAACTGCATTTAACATGTACTAATCAAAGAATAGCAAAAGAGGAAGAAGCCAAGTCAAGAGACACTCTATTCTCCCATAAATAACAGCTCTCTTATGAATAGCCTCATGTGTAACTGATCTGACAAAATCTACCACCTTGAGAGGCAGGTTTTTTATTAACTAAGCAATTCTCCGATTTTACTCAAAAGCTTGGAAGAAAACCAGCACACACGTGAGAGTAGTAAATTATTCCTTCAGTCACATGGTGGGGTTTAATTAATCAAACATTGACCTTTTAATATGTAAAATGCACTACTGAATATACAAAGCAAATAGGACATATTTTCTGCCTTCAAGTTGCTTACTATTTAGGCACAAATAAACCATAAAAGATAATATGCATTGGAGTGAGAGAAATACAATAATAAAAGGTAAATTTAAATTATGATAAAATAAGGAAATACTTATCTCATTGAGATGGAGGGGGGGCTTCTTAAAAGATGGGATTTTTGAGCAGAAGCCTTGTAGACCTGATACACTTAAGAAGAAATAAACTGTGAAGAATCCAACAGACAAGATTTGTTCAGGAAATGATAAGGTATTTGATGTAGCTGAGGGATGGGATGTGAAATAGGAATAGAGAGAATGACTGGACAGAGATATGGGAAACAAATCAGAGTCAGTGTAGCACAGTGGTTACAAGTGTTAGCCTTAGACTTTGGTTTGATTGCTGACTCCGCTAATAAGCAACTAAGTGAGTTTTTGCACACTCGGCCCTCAGTTTTCTGATCTGTAAAATGAGACTAATGGTTACCTGGTATTCTAATAGGGAGGACTGAATGATACAGTTTATGAAAAACTCTTAACAGACTACTTGGCACAAGACAAGAACTCAATAAATGGTGTCTACTATTATTACTGTTGTGTTGCGATTTAAATTATTATATCATAGATAGAATTGAATACTAAGTTAAGAAAGTTAGATGTTTTACTAAACAAAACAGCTCCAGGTATATAAGTAAAATTTTACCCCAAAAGAAATTCATATCTTTTTTTCAAAAATAGCTATTATTTCTGATTATAAAAATAATACATATTGACTGCAGAAAGTCTGAGAAGCATAAAAAGAAAATTAAAAACTACCCATTATCATGTGGAGAAAAGGGAACCCTCCTACACTATTGGTGGGAATGTAAATTGGTGCAGCCGCTATCGAGAACAATATGGAGGTTCCTTAAAAAACTAAAAATAGAACTACCATGTGACCCAGCAAGCCCACTCCTGGGCATATAGCCAGAAAAGACGAAAACTCTAATATGAAAAGATACATGCACTCAATGTTCATAGAAGTACTGTTTACAATAGCCAAGACATGGAAGCAAACTAAATGTCCATCAGCAGATGAATGGATAAAGAAGATGTGGTGTATATATATGTGTGTATGTGTATATATATATATATATATATATATATATATATATATATATATATATATATATATACACACATACACACAATGGAATATTACTCAGCCGTCAAACAATGAAATAATGCCATTTGCAGCAACATGGATGGACCAAGAGATCATCATACTTAGTGAAGCAGAGAAAGACAAATATCATATGATATCACTTAAATGTGGAATCTAAAAGAATGATATAAATTAATTTATTTACAAAACAGAAATAGACTCACAGACATAGAAAACAAACTTAGGGAAAAGGGTTGAAGAGGGATAAATTAGGAATTTGGGATTAACAGATATACACTACTATATATAAAATAAACTACAAGGTCCTACTGTATAGCACAGGGAACTATAGTCAATATCTTGTAATAATCTATAATGGAAAATAATCTGAAAAAGAATACACACACACATAACTGAATCACTTCACTTTGCTGTACACCTGAAACTAACACAGCATTTCAACTATGCTTCAATTTTAAAAAATGATGTCATATACAGGTCAGCACTTTATCAAAAACAAAACCAAAAATGAAAAACAACCATTATCCCATCAAAGATAACTACTACCAATAGTTTAGAATATTTTCTTTTTTGATAGATTTCTTTCCAGTTATTTCTGTGCAACCTATGAACTACCTATCTGGCTACTTACCTATCTATTTACCTGTATATATTTTCTAAAAATGTACTTTACTATTTCACTATTTTTTACATGGCTAGAGAAGAAGTTAAAGTCAATCCTCTGAAAGGGAAGACAAAAGGGATGAGCAGAGAGAAGCCAAGATGAGAGACAGTTTTAGACTTAGAGAAAGACAAGGAGGATGAGAGGGAAGAAGAGAGGAATCTGAGGAAGAGACAGAAAGACAGAGATTTATCTCCTTGACTTCTGACATCTTTCTCATTTTTGGTTGTGAATTTCCTCAAGGGGTGAAATTACTTTTGTCCTTCAACTAGAGTCGTATCCTGTATTAAAAAACAAGACCTATGGTTAAATAAGGATCTCATTTTTTTTTCCAATTCTACTTTTCAAAACTCCCTTGAAAAAGAAAATGAGAACTCTACTCCAACTTGCTTTAGTTCAACATTCTAACAAACAGCCAAGGTTCCTCACTTTACATCCTGTTTCTAACTTAAGAGCAAATCTGCTATCAGAATCAGACGAGGAAGGACAGTGCCACTGAAGACCTTCTCAGCTCAGTGTCAGCCCCTCTTCATCAGTGGCCATTCACATGTATTTAACATGTCAGTTCATCTTTCCAACCAGGCACTGCATCTCTTCAGAGCTCTATTTCCCAAATGGTGCCAGCAATAAAAATTCTGTCATTAACACTGAACCAACACTAACTATATAAAAAGATCCACTGTCGAGTGCATAAAATTTATTCCTTTTTTAAAATAGTATTTTTATTTTTAGCATCCCTTGGTGCTGACTACATTTAATTGGTTGACTCAGTCATCAATCAAGCATTCGCTTATTTTCCAAATGAATACTGAGTGCCCTGTGCAGTAAAAAGAGCCTTCGCTCTGTAGGCAGACCAAACTGAGTTCAAATTTTAGCTCCATTATTTAATAGTTTTGGGACACTGGGCAAGTAACTTAACTTCTCTGAGCCAATGTTTCTACACTGTCAAATGGGGATAAAAATATCTATCTTATTAAGATGCTGTGAAGATCAAATAATTTTTAAAACAAACAGTATGCAACAAACGTTTTTTTCTCCATGTTTTTACATGCTGCAGATGTTAAAGATGATTAAGATACAGACCCCCCCCTCCCCCATCCAGGAGAATCTTAGAGATTAAAAAGGGTCAAACTACAGAAACAGTTGTAATATATTAAAAAAAGTGATAAGTGATAGCAGGGATAAAGAATGCTAGCGTGGGTCAAATGAGAGCTCATATCTTGTTAGAGGATCAGAGAAGATTCCACAGGGGAAGCAGCATGTGAACTGAACTAACTTATTTCAGAGTAGGTAGACAAAGTGAGAGGCAGGGACTTAGAATGGAAGGTAGAAAGGACACCCCAAACAAAGGGGATAGTTGGAACAAATGATGATATGATGACAATGACAATGATAATAATGAAAATAATGGTGATGTCAAACATTCATTCAAGCTTACTATGTTCCAGGTACTTTTCTAAGCTTTTAAATATATTAACTACTTTAATCCTCAAAACAATCCTAGGAGGAAACTGAGATGCAGAGATGTTAAGTTCTTGCTGAGGGTCACAAAGGTAGAAAACGGCAAGGTAAGCGTTCAAACCCAGGTTGTCTGTCCCCAGAACCTGCACTCTGACCCACTACCCAGACTACTTCTCTAACAAAAGCACACAGGCAAACACTGCCTAGGATTCCACGAAACAGCAATAAACCTTCACAAATGAGTAGCTTAACTTCAACCATTAAATCAACAAATACGTATTTATTGCACCCCTATATTTTCTTATTTGATGATCCAGGCAGAACTCTTTCAACATAATTTAAGGGCTGTAATTACTCATTTATGTTTAAAAATCATTTCAATACATTTTCATTAGAACTGAGTACTCATTCAGGAAACCCTGCAGATATTTATTACAAGGCAGCTGACATGCACATCCATGTAATATACTGTATTTGCAATGGATTCTAAAGAAAAAAAAAAACTTGGAAAGAAGAAAAAAAGGGAAGGAGGAAAAGAAGAAAAAGCAGAGACCTATCAATCATAAGAGGGTGATATAGCGGAAAAATCTTGGAAGACCTGTGGGGTTCTAGTCTTGCTCTCTCTGACCAGCTGTGTGCACATATCACGTTTCTTGAGCTTAAAAGACTCAGGGCATTAGAGTTTTAAGACTTTGTTTCTCATTTGATGACCATTCACAATTGTACTAATTCAAAAGCCCCAAAATCCTCACCCTGTCACAATTTAATGTCTTCACATGGTACTTTATAGATATGATAATAAGTTTTTAACATATCTTTTTGGAGGGCTACCTTTCATTACTAACAAATGGTTGACCTGATGCAAAAGTAAAAAATCACCTGAAACATATACTGCTTCTACTCAGCTGCTGGTGCTCTTGTATCAAAAGGAAACTACAGCCAAAGAACAGAACCCTCACTCTTTTTATCCAAAGCCAGAGTTACTTTCTCTCTCACATTGAAATCTCATTTCTAATGTTCCATGATATTAAATTTATAAAAATGAGTATGAAATCTTTTGAATTTATCATGTGCCTACACCAAAAGGACAATTGCAAGAAAAGCTATCTCATCTCCCATATGCCAGAAAAAGGTAATCACAGGAAGTTAAAACAACTTCCTATGATAGAGCATAAGGTAGCATTTCAAATATTGCACTCTCACTGAATTAAAACTTAGATTTTTATTTGATTTCTGAAAGAGACTGAAATTTATAATATTAGTTATGACTGTTGGTTTCATTTATAAACCAAGAAAGTAGTTTAAACATCTGTTTGATTATCACCACTTCCTTTCATTATGGGAGTCCATTATAATTGGTTTGATAACTGGATTTGTCCATTATACAGTCAACACCAATCAACCACAATGAAATGCTTAAGGAACCAATGGTATAAAACTAAAATTCCTTTTTCACGTAGTTATCACAATTTTAATATAATTCGTCCATATGTGGAGATAAAAATCTGCCAGTGGTGAAATTATTTGGAATAGGCAAGAAATTGGCGCTGGAGAGAGTAAGATTGGGGGAGTTACTATTATCACAAGTACATTAAAGTAAATGTCGACACAGTGCATCACAACGTCCCCGACACTGGACCGTAGGTGCCTAACATTTACGGCGTAAGCGCTAGAGTGTCTAGTAAAGAAGAAACTCTTACGGTAGCATTCTGAAACAAGTGTTAGTAGGTTAAACAAGAAACTACTTATGCCTTGAACTTCTTTTTATTCAAAAGGTTAAGAACCATTTGAATAAGGTTTTATAAAAGAAAAAAATAAAGCATTTGGGAACATTTTAAAGAAAACCACAGAGAGAAAACATTTAGTAGTTAGAAACAAAACTGGTATTATGATTATAATAAATGTAAACTCTTGGTCTATATCGTTTCAATAAATACTTAAGGAGTAATTAGATGTGAATGTTTTTTTCCCCTCCCCAAGTAAATCCAGTAACATGAAAACGCCATTTCTTTTTACTCCACTAGAGGGTAGTCTCTCAAAACCAGGGCTGGAGTCATGAATCCAACCTGTTTTTGACCTGTTGATAAATTAATCCTCATGTTGCGTCCTTTTCAACAAGATGTTTCTCTGGATGCTAATTAAGGTTGTAAAACATGCATTTTTTAAAATTGCTGCCTATTTACGCACAGGTGTCCTTGCAGAAACATACATTGCTATGCTTTTCTGTGTTTCTTTTCAAATTTCTGATAATTCAGTGGGTGTTTTACATGTGGTGTATATAGTATATTTTCCTGGTAAATATAAATTCTGAGTTAATAGGTCTTAAGAACAAAGAGAAATCATTTTCTTGAGGGTTTAATTTTATTGCAGGTGAAGGTCTTCCCCAGAGTTAGTAAAGCATGCACCCTAACACACACACACAGATACCCACTAACAAACACCCTGACACACGTACCCGTTCATATGTGGTTGGCAAATTAATTTCATCACATAAGGAGAAGTGAGTGAATGTTAACCGGAAAAATATATTTTTAAAAATCCCCTCTTAATATGCCAATGTTGTGAATTATAGAGAAGCAAATATATGCTTAATTTTTAAAAACTGGTCAGTCCAGGTCAGAAATGCCACTGCTTCAAAAACAAACAAAAAAAGTGTTATTGAACAACAAGCACATATGCTAAATTAAGTAGGACCTACAGAAAACCAAATGCCACTCAAACAGTTTTAAGCCGCTCTTCTTAAATAATACAGCCCTTGGTGAACTTCACAGAGAAGGAGTCAGAAGCTCTGCATCCCTCCCAGGTGCTTTTAATATTTGGGAAATCCTTATTAGTAATGTGTCCTGCTATTTCCAGAGAGAAAACACAGTTTCTCTGAATGACTGAGAATCCAAAAATGGGAAAACTTGTCAAAAATTCCTCCCCCTCAAAAAAAGGAAGGAAGGAAGCAAAGAAAGGAAAGAAGAAGTGGGGGGGGGAAGGAGGGAGGGAAGGAAGGGAGGAAAAAAGGGAGGAAAGAAGGGAGGAAAGAAGGAGGGAAGGAAGGGAATGATACCTAGGAAAATAAGCAAGGCTGTTTCACTTATTTGTATCCTAAGTAGCAGTGTCACAGAACAGACAGGTTGTTTCAGCCAACCAGACGGGAGCAGCTGCGAGCGCTACATCTTGGCAGTCTGAAGCGATTGGCTCCTCTCTGGGGAGTGGAAGGTGTTCAGTTATTAATGACCGCTGAGCAGGCAGCACCATGTCAGTGTGACAACCGATCGGGCGAACGATGCACCACTAACCACCATGGAAACAAGGAGAAATAAAGCCAGCTCCCAGGACCTCTCTTCACTGGATTGAGGGCTTCAGCCTGCCGACTGAGAGAAAGAGTTCCAGGGAAAAGAAGGAATCCCAGCTGCAGCCTCCCGCCTTCGTTTACATTTTAGAATACAGAGATAAGATTGCTTGCATGTGTGCATATCTATAGTACACGTTTGTGTATACTTTAGTACACACACGTATGCACCTATTTACACCCGGGCAAGAACACAACCATGTGATTATAGCAACTAAGGAGCTGAGGAATCCAGCACGCAGGGACACAGAAGGTGGTGTAGCACAGAAACCGCTTTTACAGGGTAAGTTTGAAATATGCATTTCTATATAAATATGCTCTATTTCTTGTTTAGTTGATGCTCTTTTTTTTTTTTTTTTTTTTACACCTAAATTCTCCTCTGATGTTCTCTTCCTGTCTGAATTCTGAGAGCAGTTTTCTTTCCATTTCATTTTTGAGAGGAAATTCAAATGCAAAAGCCCTCCGGCTCTGTGTATGCCTAGCTGTGTTTGTGGGATTCTCCAACATGAATTTTACTAGCTTGAACGCCCATCAGAGGATGTGAGTGGGAGAGAAAAAGCAGTGCTGGGGTGGGGGGGAGGAGGAGAGAAAGGAGGGACAGAGAAGATAAGGGGACAGTGGGAGAGAAGACCAGAGGAGAAAAGGAGAGGGAGAGGGGGCGAGGGAATTTTGCTTTCTCTTCACAGTACTTGTAATGAAAAGCAGATCACACATCTTTCTGTGTTTTGAAAGCAACCCCCCAAATGGGGCATTTTTCTCCCTTTCACTTAGTGGTTGGAGATTTAACACAAATGCTGCTGTATGTCAAGAGCCAACACCACTAAGCAGAGTGGCAGAATGGGCATATCACAAACAGTTACTGAATTTCTGCCAGGCTACATCTTACGGATTGGGGTAAATGACTTCCCTTTAATAACATCCCCTCGCTGGTCTGAAGGGACAGTGCAAATGTCTGATTGCTTATGCAGCTGCAACTCTAGGTAAAAGGATCCCATGAACCAGAAGAGTTCTAATCTTTTTTGGTAATTAACAGGATCACAGCAGGATGGCTTTAAAGTACATTTCCTATTTAAGAAGATTGTTTGTTCAAACCAACGGCTATATTCCCTTTGCTGTTACTGAGCTAGAAGGCTTCATTCGCCTCTAATTTATTCATTTTTAACAATATGTCCTTGTTTCCGTGCTTTTAATTTTCGTGAAAGCAAGCTATGAGAATGAGTCGAAGCTTCCTCATTTAGTGAAAAGGGGACAATGTGGAAAAAAAAAAAAAAAAAAAAAAAGGAGTAAGGATTCAAAATATCTATCTAGAAAACAGCGTGCCCTGGCACTATAAATACTGCTTATACCCTGTATTCCTCCTCTTTAGCTTCAGGAGCAATGCCTTTGAGACAGAATTACTCTCAGTAACCTATGAGCATCTATGCAGCGATGATTCATGGTATACAGTGTGGGTTAATTTATACTTCCAGTCGTGTGAAAGGAAGCCAGCTACTTAGAATATGCTTTCAAACAGACAACGTCAATTGAGGATGTTATGGAAACATTCACTACCCCCTTTAACGGATCCTGTAAAGATGTTAAAGCAAACCAAGTATTTACATTTCATCTTCTGCAGCTCCCTCCTCCTTTCCTTTAGGTCAACTAACCAAATAGTTAATGGAGACTGCTTCTTTTGAACTGCACGTTATTTTTTTTCTACAACCGTAATTTCAGAGTTTTTATTGGTTTTCTAGTTTATAATATGAGCCAAAACCAAGAGACAATAACCAGCCACTTAGATCCTGCCACTTTCCCATAAATGTGTCAAAAAATGAGTCGCTTTACAGTATGCAATGTAAGAAGTCAATTAATTCCAGGGACCTTTGTAAATGATGACAAAAAAGCAGCTCTGACAATATTCCGTGGGCTTCGATTTTCCCTCTGTAAAATGAATAAGTTTAAGACGAGGTTTCCTGCCCAGAGTGAAAAATGAAAGGTGCTGAAGCATTAGCTCAAAATATTGGCAAGTTTGCTCGCTCTGCCTCAAACGCCACACGCAATCTATAGGAAAACAAAATGATTCATTACAAAGAGGAAAAGGTATATTTGCTTTTCTGCTATGCATTAGAAGTGTGCCTTCTGCCACAGAACAGATCTGATATTTTTGAGGTACCTCCTAAGTTCCTAGCCAAGAGACAAAGCTTGAAGCAGATACTCAACCTCCGGATTTCAAACTCCTGTATAATGTAGCATTGCAGTATTGATTTCAGTTTTTCCTAGACCTTTTCTGGGGAAACTTTCCATACCAAACACACACATTCTTAAATCCTACCCAACCTATTTTAAAATTGCAATCAATGACACCTAAGAACAGTGGATTCACTCTTTAACCTTGGTAAAGCTCACATACATATTTTGTGGATTACAGAGATCAATAGTGTGCCCACTTGAGTCTGAGAAATACAATCACTGCAGAACCCCGGGGTTGTCACTCAGTGTGTGCCAGGGAGTTTGGTGATCTGATGAGCATCTACCAATGCCAGATGATGGACATACGAGCATGCCTGCAAGACTTAACCACAGTCTCCCCCAATCATGTAGCTATACCAGAAATAATAGCTTTCTGGCAAGACAAGCTTCAAAGAACCATGTTTTCAGAGTGTTGCTTTTCACAGGCAACATGCTGAGTTAGAATGCTGATTAGTAGGTGGAATTTTTTTTTTGGTTATTATTGCTGCTGTTAATAGCTTAAAAAACAGTTGTATCAGCTTTCTAGCCCAGCAATTTATGGACCTATGAAAACAGTAATCAACTTATAATTTACTAACTGTATTTTATTATTTTTGATCTTTTTTACACCTACTCCTTTTTTTTTTTTTTTTGGCCACAAGATGGGTTCGATGTTTTACTTTCTTCCCCCAACTCTGAATTTTTTCTGGTGCAAAATGCCTATGTAAAATGACATTGCGATATTTATTACAAAATAATTATGTTGATGAGAAAGGTTTGTAATCTGAGTTAAAAAATAACACTTATGTAAGTTAAATAGTATTACTTAATTAGCAGCCCCTGAAGATGGTCATAGATGAGATATCTGCTGGGGAATCTGAAGGAGATCGTTGAAAAGGAAGCTAATAGCATGCTAAAAAATGAGTCCCTACTTCTAGCCTCAGTGAGGATGCCCCCAAAGAATGATTTAAAATAATGTAGCTCCAGCCAATCTGGAGAAACACTGGACACATCTGCAGCCACTTAAAATGTTCCATGGAGACCTGCTTCTGAGGGTTTAATCACTTATGTATCCCTCCTCGGTCCCATGCAACTAAATAAAGCAGGTAAACACGAGGCAACAGATCAGTATATCTCGTCAGGGCTGCCAAAGGTAAAGCTCTTTTATGCTGGCTGCGAGAGCAGCACTTAGGAAAGCTTCCCAGTGTAGCAACTGAACACAGGTCCTGCACACTGTGCAGTGCACGCCTCCCTGGCTCCCTTCTGATGAAGTGATGTCTGGTTGGACACCTAGCAAGTAGTACATGACAGCAATCGTTCCCTCGGCCACAAAGTAAAAGGAAGTCAAACTTTATATAAAGAAAGTAGGTGGTGCCAGAGGACAGAAAAAGTAACAGGGAGAAATATAAATGTTTCTTTAACCTGATGGGAGGGGTAGAAATAGATCTCAGTTGGCGCTATTTAGAAGTCATTAAGTCAAGGGGAGCAGAGATGACAAAATGTTCATCTCAAATTTTGTGAAGAAATGCAGTGCCCGCCAGGCCATCTACTGTATTTGCATAATTGTCATATTTGTATATAACTGTTTGCTACTATGTTAATTTATCTTTAGGTTGTGATGAAGGAGGGCTATTTTTTAAGGTGCCATTCATGAAAGCACATTACACAACCTCAGCGTGGGGAAATGAAGAAGGGGAAGAGATTTTCGTATAATAGTAGAATTTTAGGATTGAATGGGACCTTTGGTAAATGGTCTAATATGCTCGTTTTACTGGGGAAGAAACTGAGGCCCAAAGGGTTTAACATCTTTACCCCAAATCACTCAGCTCCTTATTGGAGGCCTAGGGTAGAACCCCTCACAGTGCTCCCTCCAGCCTACTCACTCTTCCAAAGATAATACTCTTTAAAAAGTAAAAGAAAAGACTCATAGATATATGCAAAAAAAAAAACAAAAAACAAAAAAAACTTAAGGAGGTGTTTATCCAGATAATCAAGTACTCTAAAAGTAAAAGCAGACATTCAACAATAGAAGCCATATGATTTGTTAAGTACCTCACAACCAAATATTTGTCTTTGGGATGTAGTCTACTATATTCCGTAATAAGTCATAAAAATTAGAGATTTGCCCTGTTTTTAAAACATCTTAATAATAACACTGCTCTCCTTCACCTATAGAAATTCAGCTATTGATCAGCCACTGTAAGTTTTCCCAGGAATTCTGAAGAGACTCTCCAATCCTTTTTTACTGGGTTTACCAGTAATATTTTAAGGCACTTACATGTGTCCTCTTTATATGCAGTGTCCATTCTCAGGCTTTGCTTCTACACCTCACAGAGGAAATTCTCAGAATAGCAATCCCTACTTTCCTCTCTCCATCTCCCCCATTCTGCCTTACGTTTTCATTTCCAAAGTTAAAAGTGAGAGCCTTTGTAGACAGTGACATACCTCCTTAATTTCACAGCCCTATTTTTTTCTTTTTGGCAAATTTCTCTGTTTCTAAATGTGCTCTCCACGTTTCGCTAAGATAATAGCAATGAACGGACCCAAAAACTTTGAGGAAGTAAAGGAGGATACAAAAAAATAACACAGCAATTGTGACTATTTGTTTAAGAGCTATACTGTGTACAGAGTAAATGACATTTGCTCCTCCCAACAACCTGCTGAGGGAGTAATGATGATCACCTCTCTTTTAAGATTGGAGAATTAAGTTCTGTGAGGTTAGAGACTTGTGACAGTCAGGGAGCTAACATGTGGAGGAGTTGGGTAGCCTCACTCCAAAGATGGTACAGCAATGATCATAGTACCTGGCACTCTGTGAGCCCATTAGTAAATATTCGTTCCCTTTTCCCTGAAATCCCACTCTAGCCTAACCCTTCCAAGTTTTATGCCCTTTGTACCATACCACACTATATGTGGATAGATTTCTGCAATTAAAAATCTGTACTTCTTAATTTACATCACAGCTAATAATATGCCCAAGTTAAATTAAAAAAAAAAAAAAACACACACACACACAACCAACATCTATTCTTGGAGAAAAAGATTCATGTCTTCTACCTACTCATCCATATGTTTGTCTGACAGCATTAGCACTCTGATAAACAGATACTTGGCAAAGGTCTCAAAAATTGGATAAAATGGGATGAGTAAATTATTCAGGCATGTTCCAGGTTGTTGGAAAATTAAGAGCAAAGTCCTCAAAGTCATTTGAAGCACCACCAATGGATAAAGTTTCCTAGAAAAGCAGCTTCTTTGGCATCTCCTTTCTAGTTAATCTTGGAGAGAAAATGGCACACAAAGACCTCAAAATGCCAGTAAATTTATTCAGATTATTCTGAGGGCCCTTTCTAAGGGAGATTTTATCTTTCAAAAGTAATGTCATCCTTGGAATAAATGAAAATCCCTGAAACACTTGTTCTAAAGGTTATCATGTAAAGCTTTACTTGCAGAAGGTGAAGCATTCTACAGATAATCAGCTACTCTGTTTAAGAAGGGGTGTAAACATCACCACTTTTTTCCATGTCTGCATTGAAAAGGCCCATGGACTCCCCAGTGACCCACTGAAAGGCTTAGCATCAACAAGCAATATTTTCTATTTCCAGAGGCCTGAAACCCCTGGGATTTAATTCCCTGAGGAGTGAGAAAGGAGGCAGTGTTTCCTGACTTGTACAAAGCAGTGACTCCAGGAAGGGGAGAACGTATGCCCCTGGAACTGAGCCTGCTAACGGGCCATGGCTAAGCAATGGCCTTCAGCAAGGATCAGGACTCGCAACACCTGCCAATGACATGAGTAATACTGAATATTTTCATTACAGAAAATACTTAAAGAGGCCTCATTTGCATTGTGGTAGAGAGGACTGAATGCGCTTTATTACAAACGCTCTGTAAAATTAGAAAATTAAATTAATAAAATGACTATAAAGGAACAAGGGCAAATATTCTAGTAGATTCATTCCACTGGTAAAATTTGCTCCATAATATCTTACAGTCTCGTAACACTGAAAGGTCAGGGCATTTAAATTACATTGTCAGAAATTTACTTTTGTTACGAAAAACTAAAAACTCAAAAAAATGCTAACAGCAGACATGTATTTTCAGAGGTATAATTCATATTGGCTTTTATGTCATTAGAATAGTTTTTTCACCGCTATATTCATATTCCCAAGACATACTGGTCTTATCATTGTTTGCTAACAATGTCTCTGGGCTCCATGTTTAATTCTATTGTCATCAAAAAATCAGTCACTCAGAAACACCAAATACTAAATATATTCTACAGAGTATATGGGACCACAATGGACTTTTTTGAAATTTCAAATAGTTGCAGGAGGTAATTTCAATATACATCTAGACAGATCGTATTTTGATTTCTACAAAGACCAAGGGGTTAATGTCCTTACACTGCACATGTTTAAGGCATTGAGAGTAAAACAATGGAGTGGGTGAAAATGGGCCTGAGTGTAGGTTGCAATGCTGTATCACTGAAGAGAAAGTGCAGTAGAATGGAATGAGAAAAACAATGCTACAACCATATATGAAAAAGAAATATATTCTAAGCATTTAGAAAACTTGGAAGCTCCTTTCCTAATAATTCTTGAATGAAAAACAAGTAAAATGCCATTATAAGATAGAGCTTAGATTGTATTCATCCAACAAGTCAATTCTTTGTGTGAATAGCTGAACTGATTCACTTACCAAACATACAATTTATATTTGTTCCTCTTACTGTAGTCTATCACCCACGCATTTTTTACACAAACACTACAGCGGCTCAAAGAGTGTCATAAGGTGATGTTCAGCTAACTTTTTTAAATCAATGAGGCATTTGCCAAAGTACCATTTCCTTAATCAGTTACTTTAAACAAGCAAGCAAATTCCATATAAATATCAAAGTCTCATTTTTCATTTACACTATAAACTGTGTCACACTCTGCTGCTGTTGGACAAAATGGTCAAAGAAATGAAGAATTACATGTTTTATGACATAAAATACTGTTAGCAGAGACCTAATGAGTTCAAATCGCATTATGTCTCTTTGACAATCCCTTATTGGCTAAGGGAATGACCACAGAATTAGCAGATCTCATTTACTAAATACAGGCATTTTCCGTGCCCAACACTGCTGAACACTTCACGTGAATTTTCTCATTTAACCCTCATAATAATCATATGAAGCAAGTTTTGTATTATTATTATTTTAATAGTAATTATTATTAATCCCATTTTACAAATGAGAGAAATAAAGCTTAGTGAAGAAAAGCAACTTGCCTCACCTAATTAAAGGCAGAACTGAATAAAGGAACCAGGTCAGTTTGGCTCTAAATATCATGCCTTTGTACACCAGGCAACACTGCTTCCCTGTTGGTATTACCTAAATATAACTAGTCTATACTGCCCTTCCAGGAGTCAGATTCTCTATCCAAATACAATCACCCCACTTGGCATTTCATAGCATGCGTTCTTCTCATACTAGGATATTATCTCTTGGCAGGATTCATTCATATTTTCTTCTTTTTTTGGTTTCTGAGAAAAAAGTGATGATTTACTTAGTTGTACTTGAGTATCACTATCCATTTGATTAACTAAAATGATTTCTGCAGTTCACAGGCCAACCTTTGACTGGTGGCTTGTAGGCTTACAGACTTCTTCCTTCACCATTTTTCCGTTAAGTAGAATTCAGCGTGTTTCTTTAACCGAGGTCGCTCGGCGCAATAACTGACACAAAGGAGAAACGCAAAGCTTAGCCCACAGGTCTCAATTTTCATTATTTATAACAATCCTTCCTGGGTCCAACTCCAATCTGTGGATCCTTCCTTTCCTCATGCAATCTCCTTTAAACAAGGAAGGTGAAAACAATCTGAATACTATTTCACTGCTAGTATGATTATCAATTGTCAGTGAAATGCATCAATCCTCCTCATTATCAATAAGCTTCCAGCTCTGTAAAGATAACTGATGAAAGCCATAATCCATTTTTCAAAAGGAGCATGCTGAAGCAAACCTAAAACTTCAGCAGAACTGTTCTATCCCAGCTGCTTGCAAAACTTCAGCACTTCTCGCTGAGTGACCTCCTCAAAGAGCTATCAGGGGAGTCCTTCAATCTGACTGCCCTACATAGAAAAAGCTGAATGTGAAATTAAGGCCAAAATGAATCCTGAGGATTCTTCCAATGATAAGGAATAGGGTTTAGAGAGCTCATGCTCAGATGTCTTTTCTTATCAGAATGAAGTTTTTTTTTTTTTTTTAACCATTATAATTAGGCAACTGAAAAATGAATTCAAGCTGAAGGTGATAAAAGGTTAAAATATCTGTGCATCATGAATAACCTAACTCAAAGCAGGTACGAAATAAAGAAAGACTTTTAGAATTTTAAATTAAACTTTTTGAGTGTTTTATTCCTGCTATTTCTTACATTCATACATAACAGTGAGGAGGAGGAGGAGAAAAGGGGGATGCTGGACAACAGTTATTCAACATGTACCACAACCTGGACCCTGGTTAGGCTTTTTACGCACCTCATCTCACCTGACGTCACAGCTCTGGGAGGGAGCAGAGCCTCAGGATGGGGAAGCATGTGCCCAGCTTCCCATTGTATCAGGGTCTGGATTTGAACCCTGAATGTCTGACTCCAAAGCCCATGCTATTAAAATCATGCTATCTGCCTCCCATGTCATATATATATATTAGAATAAGCATAATATATTTCTCCTTTGGGAAGCATTTTACTTTTCATACAGACGCATCCAACAACAGCCTCTTTCTATAGTTGTAAGTTTCTCAGCAAAGTTCAGAAAGCTTATATAATAATTAATCAAACTTCAGTTTTACCACATGGGGCAACCTGATTAGTATTTCATGAATAATATAATGAACACTTAATATAATACAACTAATCTAAAAGAAAAGTATTATTTGTGGATTTTCTACTTGAATATTGCCATTAATCTGTGTAATTTCAGAAGTGTAATGAAAAAAAAAATATGATCATAGTTGAATTCCAAAAGGACTTGTGAACATCTAAGATCTTTACTATTTCTTAGGGAATGGATATCAGGAATAAAATGAGGAACGTTTTCCAGGCCATAAATACCTTGCAAATTGAACATGTAGAACAATGTTTTAACCCTATCCTTCCCCACTGAATGTAGCTCACCAGATTAAGGAAATATTTGAAACTTCTTTATATTTTTCTATATTGTGTACACCTAGGAAAGATGACAAGCACTTATAAGCTCAAATCTGCTCCATAAAGAATTTTTTTATATCTAGAATAGTAACTCCTCCTCGACCACCACATCCTGACCCCATCCTTCCCACACAACACTGAAAGTCGTAGTATATTCAGTTCTTAATTTCATTTAAGCATGAGGTTTTCCTTTTGAGATAACTATGTTTAATTATAAATCAATGTGCTACTCTGTACTTTACTTGATAGAGACTTCTATGAATCTTTGAAAGGAAAGATAGTCTAAAATAATTTATCTTTTAGTCATTCATTTAGACATGCCCCAACATGGTTATTTAATCAATGACCACGGATACATCCAAAATCAATGAAAAGAATCTTGAGGTATTGGTAAGAAATTATGTATAACATCTATTTGCTGATGTATAATACAACAAATGGAGCCATATCTATTTATCTATCTGTCTATCTATCTATCTAAATTTTCTCATCTTAACAGGTGCCATTCTATCAAGATTTTCCAAGGCATCATATTCCAGAAGTATTGTGAAACACATTGTCTAGATGTAATATATCGATATATATGTTTGTACATTTTGATTCATTTTCAACATTAAACAAAGTTTATTAACCTGTAAGTACGATGATCAACATCGAATTCACAGTGCTTATTTTTAACACAGAATCACAATCTATGAGAGTGACACCTAATTATTTTTCAAAGTTTCAGAACTAGTGGTTAAAGATTCAAGTCTTTTTTCATTGTCCATTGTCTGCCATTTTTGTTTTAGGTTTAGCAAAATTGCTTATTAGCAATGAACAATTACTTGCTTTATACAGAATATGCATACAGTAGGAATACTGTGTTGTATTTTTCCCAAGAGAAGACCGGGAATAGGGTAGGGCTAAATGAGATAGGGGCTTGACTGTTAGGGATATCACTGAGATATTTAAGTGGATGTTCTTAGTTAATATACCTGTGAGACTATGGTAAGAATAGTCCCTAGTCTAAAGAGGACCACCACCTATAGTCATTCTTGGCTCTCAGATGATGTCTATATGGTGGTAGATCAGGTATCCTTAGGAGGAGTGTCTACCAGAAATGGACAAAACCCTTTTTCCTGCATGGTCATGAACTCCTGTTTTCAAATGCTATATCACATTCTACATGGAACTCAACTGACGGTTACCCAGAAACCACCACTGGCATCATTAATGAATGAATTCTACACTGCCTATTGATTTGCCTTCAAATGCCATTGAATAATACAAGTCAGACCCGGTATAACAGAACTGTGAAGCTGAGAGAAATTTCACAGATATTAAGTCACTTGCTCACAGTGACCTCACCACTTAAATACATAATTGGAACCAGAAACCAGGTGATTCAATCCTTGCCCAGCAGTTATTGCACAGCACATTGACTGTGATGGCAGAGTTTCAAAAAGATTGGACCATGTGCTCCTATCAAATCATTCCTTTTCTTAAGCACCATTATGACCAAAAGTTCCCAAACTCAACCTTGTAGAGAAATTCAGCAGTGCCTTCCCTGTGAAGGGCCCATATTTGTACAAGTGCTAGCTGCTGGAGTCTGGCAGAAGCCCAACCCTCTATCATCCAGTCACTCTTCAAGATGCCTCTTTAGATTGACATTTTACTGACATTAATGTGTTGCTGCTGCTCTGCATCAAGCATGTTAATTACTTGAGACCTGGGTTTTGAATTTGTGCCCTAAAGTGGTTTTAGCTGAAGAGTTGTTTTGTTTCATTTTTAAATCAGTCACATAAGAGAGAGAGAGAGAGAGAAATTATTAAATGGAAAACTCACAAATTAAAAAATGGCAACCATACAAAAAGCAAGTTTCATAATTATCCAAAATAGAAATAGAATGATACAGTTCTTTGTGCTATTCTATTGGAAATTTCTACCCCTCTTGGATATTCCATCCCAAATTTAGAAGCCTCTGAGATCATTCTGCCCTAATCCTCTTTGCTGGGAACCTAAGAAGCCTTATAACATACAAAATAATTACGATTTTTGAAATTATAAATCTCATTTCAAACTTATTTTTTTAGCTTTTTATAAAAACCCTGTCATAAGTTTTCTCCCAAAAGAATGCATAGTATAGAAATAATGAGAACTAGAAGCTCTGAGTTGCTAAATTAAAACGTTTAAATTGCTGATGATAACATGATCTTATTTTAGAGTGTAGAGTTTCCATTTATCAAAATGACTTCAGAGATAGTTTTATTTTCTCTCATTTGAAAAATCCTTCTTGCAAGTACTAATGAAAGATGTTTAAATAACATTTTAACTATCTCTTTAAGATTTATTTCCCCCCAAATGTAACCATATCTCAAGAAATGACAACTGTCCTATCCCATCATCTCAAAGAAGTTATGCTATCACTTTTGTAGATTTATATAGTTAACCATTGTACCTCTATAGCTCTATCTGTTTCAAGGCCAACTTAACACAAGCATGTAGGCATACATTTACACACTTGCACACACACAAATACTGGATTTTTCTTAACACCTGTCAACTGTCAATAGTTCTTACCAGTGTATAAATATTTCAAATAAGTCTAGCCACACTTACTTGTACCTGGTTTCCAATAATTTTTCATCTCCTAAGACATGCCATAGAACTGAGATGACAAATACTGTGGTGCATTTTAAGAGTTATTCTCACAGAAATAAGCAAAAAAAGAAAAAAATCTACAAGGCAAGTAAAATTCTACAAACTTTTATGCAAATCAGTCAAATGCCATTCAAGTAGCTCTATTTTGCTCTTCCACTTCTGTTCTCACATCACCACCTCCAAACTAAGTTACAACAAATTCTAATAAATTTGACCATTATTATGACTATTATTAATTTGATAGTGATTAATATTTAGTAATTACTTTGTTTCCTGTTCAGTTAACATTAAGAGCTCTTTTTTTTTTTATACTAAGAGCCTTTAATGCATTATTTAATTTTCATGCCATCCCTCTGAGGTAGGTACTATTATCACCCACTATTTAATAGATGAGAAATCAGTGACAGAGGAGGAAGAAGAACTAGAGTCTGTGTCTGATCCCTTAATCACTGCTGCCTCTAAGGAAAACCACTGAGAGTACTGGAGAGCAAGAGAATACAACAAAGCATTTGCATTGGCTACTTAAGAAGTACTGGGGTTAAATGTGGGGCAAAGTGGGAACAGTAAAAAGTGATATGTCTGTAATACAGGTTTGGTGGAAAGGCTACAATTTCACTTTCACTTCCCAAGCATAACACCACTCATATCTCTGGGTTTGGGCCTGTATTCAGGCAACCGTCCTGAAAACCAAATTTGCTGGAGAAATGTCTCCTGCTGTTGAAGAGTTCCATCTTTTCTTCCCTTCATGCATGCACATACACACCTCCGTTTTTCACAGCTT
Organism: Eschrichtius robustus; assembly: GCF_028021215.1. Taxonomy (NCBI): domain Eukaryota; kingdom Metazoa; phylum Chordata; class Mammalia; order Artiodactyla; family Eschrichtiidae; genus Eschrichtius; species Eschrichtius robustus. The sequence continues at coordinate 91,689,929 of NC_090831.1, forward strand.
GAGCTAGTTTTGTAGAGGGGAAATGATGAAACCCCAGGTAGAGGAGAGACAGTAGTCATACAATTGTCTTTCTCCCACTCCCTCTTTCCCATAAATATACAGTTATATAAGTCTCAATTCAATATTATTCTAGAGAGTGAAACAATTTCTTCCGTCATCTGCTTTAGATTTACCAAATGCCATCTTTTGTTCTAGAAATGTTTTCACATCTGTTGCTAAAGCTCCAAGTTTATATATTTCATGTATCCTTATGCTGTCAGTGTAGCAACAAACACCATCACTTTGATTGCTGCTGATAGCAGTTTTAAAAGGAAGGAGGGGATATTATACATGAAACTACTCAGTATGGTTGTCAACAGTTGTTGAAAATAGTTCTAAATACTAGAAATGTCTCATCATGAATTCCCCCACCTAGTCTTTTCAGGCTTTGGCTTTTTGGAACAAATGCTAAAGAAAGATTCTTAAATGTAGGGGAAAGGAGGGTTGTTATTAGGAATAGAAAAGGTGGAGGACTTGCCAATGGGCAGCAGGGGAAGAGACATTAGTGTATCCTAATCAGCTGTAAGCTGCACTACTCATCAAATTTAAAAATACACACACATCCAGGCTCTCATTCCATTGGAAGCAGGGGCAAAATCTCTTCGGGAGGAGAGGATCATGACTTCTGGAATAATGGGGAAGAAAGTAAAGGCAAGCAGAGGGAAGGGGAGAGTCTTATACACAAGAACAGAGAAAAGATAAAAGGAAGGAAGAGAAGGTGCAAGTACAATAGCTGTTAGAAATGAGTTGGGCCCAAAATGTGGGTCCACTTCCCAGGGCACGGAGAGCAAAAGCATGGCCAGAGACTTCCAAAAGTTCCCAGTAGAGAGCAATTTCAATTTCCACAGCAAAGGAATCATGGAGACAAAAGTGCACTCATCTCTGTAGACTGAAACTATGTATTTCCAAATAAAATAATCCCAATACCTTTTAAGGTGCCCTTTAAAAATTAATTTGACTCTTTTCCATGAGATAAACCAAGGAATCCATGTGTCAATATGCTGAAAAAATGACAAAATGGATGTCAAGTAACCTTCATTTTGCAACAAAACCTTCCGTGCTTCTGACATCTAGTTAGTCCAGTTGATAGCATGTATGAAACTCAGAAATTATGCAGCCAAAGAACAGAATACTAATTCCTGACAGCATGTGGAAAGGAACAGATGAGAACAAAACACCACAAAAGTTTATAAATTGACCAAACAAGACTGCATATGTTACCATCTTCTATGATAACAGAAATTTATTGACTGACAATTTACATTTGGTTTGCTCCCTTATTCTGCAAATCACAAAAATGGGTTGCTGTGGCAACTGCTATTTAGCTTGCTGGGAGGAAAATAACAATAACAACAACCCTCAACGTACCTTCTAAGACACAAATACAGCATGTATTTTTATTGTTCCTCCCGCCCCAAGAGAACAAATCTCATGACGGAAACTATTTTTTCATAGTTTTAAAACTGGGCTTGCTTTCTGTCATTTGCATTTTTAAATTATGTATACTACCAATTTATGCAAATGGGAAAGAAAAAAATCCACAGAAATATAAAAGAGATGGATACAGATTGCCTGAGTCACATGAATGTGATTGGGCCATTGTCTTTTATAGCATCCCCACTTTTATCATCGACAGCTCTTTTAACCAATTTAACTCCGTTGACGTATCAAATCTATGCATGATACTCCCAGGAATACACTGAGAGCGCAATGCTTAAAGCATGAGCAAGAGCAGTCTTATTTTTCTGGACCAAAACCAAAAGCAAGGTGCAAATAGGAGATCATTGATTTTCTGGGAAGCATATTCTTAACCTCACAATAATGCACATCAGAGTCTGCATTAATTTTCTGGGAAGCATATTCTTAACCTCACAATAATGCACATCAGAGTCTGTTCACAAGGAGACTGTGCAGGACCCTAGAACACATCATGTTACCAACATCTGTGCACAGTGGAGAAAGCAAATAAACATCTCTACTCTGAATAAAACGGGAAGAAGAATACTCATCCTTTATCTACTTACTTCTCCAATGGGACCTAAAAGAATGGACACAAATTAGTAGATCCTTTAAGGTCTTGAAAATAAAAACTCGAGTTATTGTTGTCCTTATTCAGTGGCAAGTTTGATAAATTTTTAAACTCTCCTGATGCTGTTCTGACTGGGAAGGTCAACTTTTCTTCAAAGAGCTCAATTACCAGCCCTTGAAACAACACAAGTCTCTTCTTTCTGGAAGTTCACTGATTCTGAGAAAGCTCTTTTAGAAAAATGGCCTACTTAAAAAGCAAAGAAATAAAACAAAGCAGATATGTCCTCTTCCACCACCACCACTGCCATATGAAAACCCTCTCTAGGGTTTCTCACCACCCAAGGCTTGAGTTAAGGGCTGACTATTTTGAGGCAGGGACTCAAAGAGGGTAAGGATTGGTGAGGTATGCCAGCTAAAAGATAATAGGGATTTATAATATAAATAACAAGATAACAGGAACTAAAGTCTCAGTGTGTGAAAACACTATGTATCCAAGATGCAGATAAAAGTGTTCCTTACAGATCTTGGAGGCAAAAGTTCCTGACTGTATATATTAGTCTTTTCTGTTGCTCCAGTTAATCACACGAAAGATTAAATGGAGTGAACACACAGATTCTTTTTTCACTTTTCCTTTGGCAACAATAGAGAACAATCATTTTAAAAAATAATTGGAGAAATCTGTGTTTTGTTCATAAGAGAAAAGGAAAACATTCATTCAACAGTACCACATAGAATCATTTGCTTAATAGCATTTCTAATATGTTATGCATTTATTCAATCTACTTCTTACTACATTAAAATGCAAAAACAATTACTCTGGATGTAAATCCTAGAAAAACAATCAAAGTTTCTATTAAATCAGAGAAGAGACAGTTAAGCTGCAATGTGATTTGCAGAAGCTCATGAATAGACAATACTTAGAGTTTCTCACTAGAAAGTGAAAGCATGGTACAGACCCAGATTCCTTCTCATTTTCCCTTCCCTCTTCTCTCCCTCTTTTTTCCTTCTCTTCTTCTCTTCCTTCCTTTCTTCTTGGACTCAGACTAAGGAGAGTCTTTATTTAAAGCCTAAAAATTCAAATTATGTAGGCATGTAAAATCATCTTATGTTATAATACCAGCCTTAGCAGATAGAAACTTCCTTTCACATTCCATTATAAATAGTTTACATTCAACTGAACAGTCACAGGGGAATATGGGCAGCTTCAACCTTCTAGGTCCATTGTTACACACAAAAAAATTCTTGGTTTGTTCTTTGTATACTTATATTAAAGCCATTTCTGTTCATTAAAAACTCAAAATAAGCATGTTAAAGAAAAGGCAACTGAACATGAAGCAAAGAATAAAAAGAATCTGCATGTATAACAAGCATTGTGCATTTTACTTTGTCTGAGAGGAATTTTTTAAATCCACATGCTTTAATCGGGGCGCTTCTGGAGTAATAATCTCAAATATGAGATTCAATAAATGTGTTCATGCTCTGATTAAATGTCAAAGCCATAGATTTGTTATTTCAGATATAGTGAGCAATAATTTTGTTGGATAATAATGAACTCCCAAAGATTTATTTGTAACACTAGCTGTCCATTTCAAAGCTCTGAGTTGTACTGTAGAGTACTTCCAATTCTGCTGATAATAGTACAGAATCTGGTATACAGAGCTGACATTTAAGTAAATTTTACTCATTTTTACATGTGCTGCATGGATTCTAAGTACTTCTGCCAAAACTTGGTACCAACAATCTTTGCACATCTTGACTAACAGCAGATATTGTTTTGGTTTGCATCAACTTTTTTCCTTAACAGAGTATATATGAATTTCTTTACAACAAGGGTGTTTTTATGGCCCAAAGTATTTAGGGAAACACACTATTTTCTGTAAGTATCATTTTTCAGCACAGATTCTTTACTCCAATCTAGGCTTCCCTAAAGATGCAAACTTCACAGATTGTTGATGTAATGACCACTTCCCATTTGATCACTATCAGCTGGCCATGAGCAAGGCCTGCCAGCCACTCCAAACCAGTTTTCTAGAGAACTTTTCTCAACACTTACATTCAATTATCTTAATGTTTATTATTCTTTTTTTATTGTTGTTATAGCATTTTTTTTAAGTCTGTGACAAGTCCAGATATTAAGAACATACTATGACCAAATTTACATGGTTCTCTCCGTTCTCCAAGTAGAAATGCCACAAAATTTAAGAAATTAATCCATATCCCTTACACCCTCATTACACTATACTACTACTACAAACATAATCTATAAAAATCAAATGAAAAAAACCTATCTCACTTTCACAAAACGTTATCTTCATTAGTTCTCTCCAGACATATTTATTCAAGATACTATTATGAGGGTGAAAATTGGATTAGAGGTATTCTCATGATTAGATTTAAGCAATCTGTATCTAACTATACTTTTATACATGCTACTATTTATAAGTGGCTTTTGCTACAGTTTCCTTAGTCGCTCAAATTATAAACACATACATATTTATTTCTCAGTTTGCCAAGTTTATGTTATTCAATATTCCACTCATAGAAGCTATTGTCAGGAACTCAGCATTCATCAGCAAAACCAAGGTCACAAATGAGTGTCTTACACATTAAATATTTCTTATAATGCGATTTTGGGAATTTACAATTAAAGTCAACTGATATTCATTCATTCATTCAATACTTTCTTAACTAGCCAGGCACTATTCTAGCTAGACATTGGAGACATAGCCATGAACAAAACAGGAACTCTTTAATAAAGCAACTTTCTAGTTGGAGGTGGTGGGAAACAGGCAATAAACAAAAAGTAAATAAACAAATAGGTTCTAGTGGTCTTGAATGCTATACAAGGAAAACAAAACAGGGACTCGAAGCAGTACTTTTGGTAAGGTGGTCTATAAACATCACCAAATAGGAAAATTAAAAGCCAAATTAAAGAACAAATGTCTAAAATGCCTAAAATAATTTCAGTACAATGTAACATGTTCATTGCCAACTATGTGATGAACTATTAACTTTTCCTTCATAAGTTTTAAAAGGAACTATCATCTAATTTTATCTTACAAAAAAAGGAATATTCAGCCTTGTGTATGCTGATGAAGTAAATAAGACATTGGTGTAGACCTGGAAGTACTTTATTGACAACTAATAAAGGGGCTAATCAAGCACCTATGCATCTATAACACAAAGCTTTATGCAGTACAGCCTAACAGAAAGATGACCGATAATGGAATCGGGAATCTGGGATCAAGCTCGGGAGCCATCACTTACCAGCCCTTAGACTTTGACCAACTCGTTAAATTTTTCTGAGCCTCACTTCATCACTGTTAAGCAGGTATAACAGCACAAGCTGACAGGATTATTCTGGGATATATATGAAAAATGAATTTAGCTTTTTTTTTTTGCAATGTAGCATATTATGACTGCTATTACTTTCATTGTTTCGTTATTTGTTGCTATTGTTATATGATAGCAAAAAATTCATAGAAATGACAAAGGCCTTTAAGAAATGTTAGGATCAGGACTACAGTAAAATATGAAAGTAAAGCATCAAAGACCTTATCTGTCCATGGATATTGGAATTAAGTCTACATTAGAGAAAATTATATTCTTTAATCTATGTTTCCCCATATAATTGCTGGGGATCAGTCATTGAAGAAACTCACAAAACTAGAATTTTCAACTCCGTATCTTTCATCATTCTGACACAGTTTAATTATTCTTCTCATACATTGAGGATAGCTTTCATTCACTGAAACAAAACTATACCTTCCAAGAAAACCTACACAACACCAGGAGTAATGACAAAGATATATCTTACTAACCAGGGTCATGTATTACAATTTTAAAACACCATGAAAAAAAAATTAGTCTCCTTGAAATTTAGATCTTAAACTCCAACTCCCTAGTGGTTTAATCTAAACTTTACTACATGGTTCTCTTTGAAGAAGACATCTAAAATGTAAATATGATATGAAAAATACAAGTATTAAATACAAAAATTCTTAAGCTTCAAAGAAAGTTTCTTCATAATATGAAATTAATGTTGAATAATTCTTGGCTGAACAATGTGAAATATTCCTGCAATACATATTAATGGTAAATCAACTTTACTTCGCAAAATAATTTTGTTTGGGCACACGAGAGTAGTAAATTTTGGTGAAATGTCCCAGATCAAATTTAAAGGATTCTAGGTTTTGAATCATGCAACTGTGTGAAGGGGAAGTTTCTTCTCCTAACTCAAATTCAGTAATCAAAAATAAAAACATATTAAATCTGACCCTGTGAAGCTGTTATAACATAATGTAAAACTATTTGCTTCTCTTAGCTTAAAATGATAGTTTTAAATGTATTCCTAACTTTTCTATAGAGAGTTTATCACTAAGAAATTCTTCCAAACAGGTGATTTGTCACCTAGTTTTTCACCTAATCCACATATTAGATGAATACCAGGCTTTTAAGTGTAAAGTGGATGCAAATTTACAACCTTGTTTTGAAAGAATCCTTTCTCCCAATTAAGATTTAGAATCCTTTCCATGACTGGTCCTCTAGCCAAAGTGGAACCTCAAAAAAAAAAAAAAAAAAAAAAGCTTAAGTTGGCATATTGCCCAAGCTCCTCATGAGGTAGCTGTTGTAAAAGAAGTAATGTTAGCAAGGGCCTCTACTGCCTATTAACACAAAATTAAAATTTGTAGGCATCACAAATTGTACTACTTTCCCTTTCAAAGAGATGGCCATTTTGTCTTTTTTGCTTCCTCCTTAAACTTTGATTGTTTCTACTCAACACTTAAAGGCAATACATGCTGCTTTTTTTATGTCACCGTTTTTGGGCATCTCATATCCCCCAAATGTTCATTACCAAAATGTAGCCTAATCCGTATATGGTATAGTGGTTGAATATTACTGGAAACTTATTACAGTAGAATTCATCATAAAGCCCATGATGAGCGGGTAGAATATGAATCAAATTGTGTCCCCTCTGTCAAAAATAATATTAAATGAATTCAAGGAGGTTTTAGGCAACGAAATTTCACAAGTTGTTTACTTAAGGTAGTCCCACAAAATTAACTCCAAGTAAAGAGCAATTGGGAGGCTACTGGAAAGTTAAGTGGCTATAAGTTAAGTAACAGGAAGAAGGAAACTCAAAGCTTTAAGTTGCGTGTAGTACCTTTTACTTCCACACATGAGATAAATAATAAAGCTTCACTGCCTTAGGGTGTGTCAAGAACTAACTCTGTCTGCCTCTTCAGACTTCCTCCAAGTACCACCAGATCATCTCACAATGATCATTTGTCAACAGAAGTGTTAAAGAGCACACGACGTGTCCAGTAGCGAGCTGCTTCTTACTGAGAGATGCACAAACATGCACACAGGCGTGAAGACCCCCCCTATACCTTGTTTAGATGATTACCTTTGAAACTCAAAGCCGTAATTTGGAAAGGTTTTCTCAAGCTTTCAAATGAGTTTTTATTATTGTTCTATTTAAAAATCTTTCTTGTAGCCCCTGGACTCAAAGATAGCACTTGTCTTAAGCAGTGTGACAAGAGTATAAGGGGGGAAATCCGACACGCTTTTCAAATGAAAATATACAAGCAATTCCACGCTCGTTATAAGGAACTAATAATACAGACCCTATCTGTATTATCAGCTCCCTCAGTTACAGTAACAGCAAAGCATCATCCATCACTGAGCTCACTGGCAGACAAGTGCTGACCCATGGCACACCTGAAATGTGATGCTATGATTCATCCCCTTGTTCACTGCATTTGAAGAAATTATTTGACCATAGGAGCTCATTTTATTTCAATTCCTTTCAAAATGTGTTTTATTTTCACAATTCTTAGTAAAAATATAAAACTCTGGTATTCATGCTGTTTTGTTTAATAGCAATGAAAACCAATTTTTTTATTATATGCAGAACAGAAGCTGAACTACCCAGGGACCCTGCACTCTGAGTTCCTGTCAGAGGAACATTCCTTTCTAAAATGTAACTTTCAGTTTTCTGTAATAGTATTGCAGCTAAAATATTCTTCACTCTCCATCTACAGTACATCATTGGACTCTTGTTCAGAGGCATCCTTATCTTCTTTACAAAACAAAGACTTTCTGCTCTGCCAAACTGAGCTAGTGAAAGAACACAAACATGATGAAAATCTTTTTCCTGTCATCCTTTTATGGCATGTCTCTGCTTCAAAAACCAACCCTCCTGAGATCAGGATGAAAGCATTTACTTGTACTTGTGACAGTCAATATGGAACACACTTTTTTTCTTTTCTTTTTTTTTTGGTGGCGGTGGTATATATGCCTATCATGTCCTCCCACGTGTAAGATGCCAGGGAGAGCAGTGCTTGTGATGAGAAAGCACTGGGCAGCATACGTGTACCTGGTCAACTCAGGCTGGAATCACTCTATATTGCTTTTAACTACACCAGGGAGATGGACAGTCTTCAGATGACTCAAAGAATGGAGACTTCAAAGACAGATTAGGGCATTTGGCTGCCTTATAATGAAGAAGAAAATATTTAAAAATTGTTTGAATTGTCTGGAAAATTACCCCAAATGTTTTCATCTGAAATGGAGGGCAATTGAAAGTAGGTCTACATTGAGACATGCATTTCCAAGCCATCATACTGCAAGGCACCATATAAGTATTTCTCCTGTCACACAATCAGGGGAATTTGCTAGACAGACAGTCTCTAAATGCGGCTGGAAATGCCTCTTAAGACAGAAGGATGGCATCATTTACAAATCGTCCCACTGCACTACCCAAATAAACTGGAACTAGACAATAAGAACAGGCTTTCAGAAAACAAAAGTATCAAGGGAAAAAGGACAGTTTATTTAGGCAGACTTGTCCTCTTTATCCATGTGAAAGTTTTCAAATACAAATCGATGCCTAACTAAGTCAATTACCCAAAACTCTACCGATAGGAATAAAAGTTGGAACAAAGTGGGAAACCTTAGTACATAAGTTTAGTCAATCACATTGGGAATTTCCTGAACTAATGGATCTTACACATGTGCATGTACATGAACATTTTGCAAAGAGAATAATTATTTTTTACACATATATAAATTGTTCCTGACATATGAGTAAAAAAAAAATCTCCAAATTTCCTATGAATTGTACAGGTCCTAAGAATCCTTTCATAGACTACTTCTGATCCTAGTAAAATTCCCACCCTGTCTATATGCCACAGTTTGACACATGTGTAAAACATGTGAATAAACATCATGAAAATCTGAAAATATCATGAAATATCTATGTAAATTCTGTCACTATCTGTCAGTAATATATTATATTTGCTCAGGAAATATATTTAAACAGTTTTGAACTTATTTAAGATTATTACAAAAATTATTTAATTATAGAGCATGGAGGGACCTCTCATTTTAGAAATCAAGTCACTGAAGGTCATGAGGTCTTCTCCTAATTTTTGGGTCTGCATGCTTTCACAATACCCTGCTGCTAAATTACTATTAATCACCCAAATAGAGATCTATAGTTTAATTATAACCCGAAGCAAATTTTCCATTATTCTGTTTTCTAATTTGGAAAATAAGATAATTATACTTCAATCTAAGATGAGTGAATGTTAAGGATAATGCATAAATGAGTGCTTTTCCCCACAGACACCTACACTTGGGACTATACAAATGCTAAATAACAAGAGAATGATAAAAAGGAAGTTAAAAAGCAAATCAGGCAATCAAATTCCATTGGCTCTCACACAATATTGAATGAAGTACTGTTATGCTATGTTATAAATTAGAGCTCCCCAATGCATGGAATGATTCTCACAGAAGAAATACAAGCATAAATAAACAGAACAAGTTCCGGCTTAGAAATATCATTTGTTTTGCTAATTACATACAAAAATCAACTTCACAAATAATGCTATTAATGAAGTACTCAGTTGAACAAAAACTGTAATTAAAAATAAATACAAATCAGAATTTTTTTCATGATAAGAAATGACAGTATCATGACAACCTTTTTTTTTGAATTTTAGAATTTTATTTATTTTTTTATACAGCAGGTTCTTATTAGTCATCCATTTTATACACATCAGTGTATACATGTCAATCCCAATTGCCCAATTCATCCCACCACCACCCCCACCCCCCTACCGCTTTCCCCCCTTGGTGTCCGTACGTTTGTTCTCTACATCTGTGTCTCTATTTCTGCCCTGCAAACTGGTTCATCTGTACCATTTTTCTAGGTTCCACATATATGTGTTAATATATGATATTAGTTTTTCTCTTTCTGACTTACTTCACTCTGTATGACAGTCTCTAGATCCATCCACATCTCTACAAATGACCCAATTTCGTTGTTTTTAATGGCTGAGTAATATTCCATTGCATATACGTACCACATCTTCTTTATCCATTCGTCTGTCGATGGGCATTTAGGTTGCTTCCATGACCTGGCTATTGTAAACAGTGCTGCAATGAACATTGGGGTGCATGTGTCTTTTTGAATTATGACAACCTGTTACTTTTAAGTATACAGAAATCACTACACCAATATGAAACACTCCTGAGACTCAGATGGCATTCCCCACTCTCTAAAAGAATATTATAAATGAGGAATTTCTGCACTGCGAATTATCCTTCCTGATCGTAGCTATGCTATAACTAGCTGCCACAAATCTGCTGTTTTGGGGTGCCATGTTTAGCATTATTTTTTAAAGAAAACTATCTTGATCCTTTTTTATTTTATCCCTATGGATCTCCCCACATAGCACAAGCCCCAAATTTTGAAAACAGCAGAAGAAAAAAGATAAAAATCTAAAGACTACCTCACAATCTGCCCAAAGCATATTTTAAGAATCGGGAGAAAAAAAGAATTGTGCTGTTTAAGTTACTCCTGGTTTCTCTAAAAGAAATTCATTGCAAGGCCTACATTTTAATCTAAGGGAGTCAGCTGAGCCTAGTTTCATGAGGGATGAAAATAGTACGTGACTTGTTTAAGATCTGCACTAATATTCTCTGTTCAAATAGAATGTCCGGAATATGACAAGGACACAAAATAATATCAAATCTCCTCTCTTTTTTTTTTCTTTTTAGCTACAGCTATTCCTATCATAATGACAAAAGAGCATGTTATCCAATTTGAGAATCTCAAAATATCTGATTTGAGATTCTCAAAATATCAGAATCTAAGGAAATCATCCTCAAAAATGGTATCCACTAAATATATGGGTATTCATAACATACATTTTAGTGCATAAATTCTGTACAATAACAAAAATAATTTTGCCCTAAAAAAGAGATTTCTTTATAATGGTAACTCTGTAAAAAATCTTTATGGGATTTCCCAGAACATTAACAATCAATTTGGAAATAATAGTGAAAATTTTGTCCAAACCCCGCATTTTGTGGGAAACTAAGACTCAGAGAGCAATATGATTTAACTGAGTCACACAGCAAAACTAGGCCTAGAAAAAAGGTTTTCTTATTCTACTTCTCCTTCTGCAACACTCAACTGCCTTCTAAATTTCATCTGAGTAAAACTTTTCTATCAGAGAAGGAGAAACAAACAACGACAAAAGCCAGTGTACTCATCCAGTTATAGGAAATACATTTCTGAATAGTTACTAAGATGAGTGGTACTATGTTAATAAACATTTGAGAAGAAGTAGAGCTTAGTGGTAGTGAAAGATAAACTGAGGAATATTAAGATTTTAAGAGTTTGAGCAAAAATCAATTCGAACAGGATAGAGCCAAACTGGAAATGGTTAGGAGGCTCCATTGGCAGGAGCTCAGAGAGAGGCTTTGAGAGAGAAAATGTGGAAGCAAAAAAAGGGAGTTATTGATTGGCTATAGCTTAAAGCCTAGTAAGCTATTTGCCTGCTTGTCCTTAGCATTTTGATTTTGTAACCTTGAGGCATTTACAGGCTTAGATTTTGGTTTGCTTACATAGGTCACCATAGAATTAGAGTCCTATCAGTTAATGGCCTCCTTGTTTAATTAATTTAACAGTGGTTCAGGGGCAAAATAAAGGGATTTGAATCTGAGGGGGTGTAAACTGGCAAGTCATTTAACCTCTTTGGCCTCATGTGAAAATTAAGGACGATATTAGCGTCTACAAAAAGAGGTGACGTGAGGAGTACCTGTAAGAATTTACATGAGGCATGAGACCAGTGGTACATGGGACATGCTTGCCATTGATGTATTGTTACTAACTGCTCCTACCATACCCACCCTCCTCCAGAGCACTTCCTTCTTCCTTGCCCCATCCCTTACGCGGCAAATACTTACCATGGAAGCTGAGTGCTATCATAACACACTTAGGGATTTTTCACTTGAAAGGAGAAAGACCAATTAGGATTCAGTCAAGGTCAAGGGAAAGAGACCTCACTGTGGCAGGTCTATAGACTGAGATGACAGTGGGGGAATTTGTGTGAGAAAGAATGCCTAAAGTCTCTCCAAATTTTCAACACCGTTTTAGAATGAACCACTTTGTATGAGTCATTTCACTCTGAGGGCCTCCTTTACCTCATTTCTAAGAGAGGATGGGAATAAATGGATGGTTCAGAAAACTGAGGTCTTTGGAGCCTCTTCAGGATCAGATGCTATGGGCAGAAAGGCTAAGCTGGGTACCATCTAAATCTTTCCAGAAACCACACTCCCCTCCGCCATCCCACGTCCCATGCTAACCAGAATAGATCTTCCTTCCTATGTTTGACTTATTCTGAATCTAGGCGAGACTTTATTTGAACAAAGGTTTTCACAACTGAGATGAGGTTGAGAATCAGCAGATCTGTATGCCCATTTCCAGCTAAAAAATTTTATGACATCAAAAATATGCTAATTTTATATGATACTAAATTTACTCAGGTGGCTGGAACTTGATATTATTAAAAACCCATATCTTTCAAATTAGCAAAAATATCATATTGAATATATTGTTCATATGTCAATATTAATAGTTACTGGCAACTAATTTTTGCCTCAGTTATTCCATCAAGGGACCTAATCCAGGCAATTTACTTACCCAGTGTAGTGTGCCTCAATATGATGACTAAAGTAACTCTCTTCCTCATTTACTACTAGCTAGATATAAACGTAAAATGAAATAGGAATAATGGCAGGTAATTAATCTGATAGCATTTAAAAGCCCCATAATGACTAAAATTCAGTGATCCTAATGTGTCTATGACATAGGATTACAGCACTAAATATAAATTAGTGATCAATTAAATACAAAGATTAAAACTGAATAAGTTAGCTTACCCACAGCTATTTTTTGGACATCTTTTAAAATATGTTTCATGTTCAGAGTAGTGTCAGTTTAGAATATGAAGAAACCTTAACGATCATATAACCAATTTCTAAATTTTAATGATCAGTAACTTGAGGCAGAGGAAAGTAAGATGTCCTGTCCACAATCACACAATCGCCTAGTAAACCTGATCAATATTTCATACTGCAAAGCAAATTTTCTTCCCCTATATCAATTTTTTATTAACAGATAAATATTTTAAGATAGCATCCAGTAAACTACTCTAGTCACCATTATCCACTCCCTGAAAGTTGACATAGATATTTAAATAGTTAATAAATTCTGAAAAACTGGAAAATAAATATTTCTCAAGGAAAAAAGAATAGCCTTTTATAGGGATGCATTTAGAATAACGTAACAATACCTTTGGGATACGGAACCTTCAATTAGAATTGAAGAAAGATTGAGTCTTACAACAAAGGAATATAAAGTCAGATAATGGGAGAACAGAATTTAAGTACTTTATACAAATGAACTTAGCTAGCAATTTGCTATAGAAGAAAAGGAAAAACTGGGCTTTAATGTAGCCATAGCAACCTCCTATCTTGAACAATTTTTGATCTTAAGCATCCAAATGTTTCTCTTCTTCAGACTCTGTAGTCTTTATAATACGCATAATGAGGTACAGGGAAGAAGCCACACTTCGTTCTTAAGCTTTAGGATTGTAAAAATTCACCTGAAAGGTACTGGATTTTACATTTTCTTACCCATGTGTTTCCCCACTACTTCAGTTTATTTTTTATAAGGATCATAAAAGAACACAGAACATTCAGGTTACTTCCGTTGGATGGATAGAACTAAGCCTCTTCCTTTGTGCATCCGTAGAGTAGTACACATACTACTATTACAAGTCAACTCTACTGTGCATCACCTCTGCTATTTTCTCCTTCAGTAACTCAGAACTTGGTGAGCAGATAGTTCATCTTATTTACTGTAGACTTTGCAGTAGCTACAACAGTGCCTGCCAAAAAGGAGGTGCCTGGTCAATGTTTCATAAATGTAGACAAACGGAATAAGCTAAAGAATTAAGATCTTTTTACCAAGAAAAATGTAGCTTTTGCTCTCAAAAGTTGCATATATAATTATATCTAGAAATAATTTCTATTTTTATTTTAAAGAATTCTAAATTTACGAGTGTCCACAGGTATTAAAAAATATCATAAGATATGAGAATTCTTAAAATTGTTTTCTTTTAATGGCCTAAACTGGGAGGTTTCATGCTGCTGGTCAGAGTCTAATTATACATATATTACTTGTTTAATTAAAATACAGAAAACACTTTAGATCTTTGACTCTCCCTTAGGCAAAATCTATGTGGGGAAGCCAACAAAAAAATTAAAGACCCCGTGAGAAAAATTCAGAAAGCACAGAAGGACATATGTATTAGGAAAATTCCACATCTTAAAATGCTTTCTAAATTTAAAAAAAAAAAAGGTCTACAAATTTACCACCCACACCCCCAGAAAAAGGGCCTTAAGTTCACTGCCAATTATTCTCTGTCAAAGAAAAATCATTTTTAATCTTTCAGTTCTTAAAAATCTTATAAAATGTAAAGATTAGAAATGCAAGCACAGTGACTGATGCAGTAGGCCCTCAGCAAATATTTATCGACAGATCAAATGGAAGAATAAATGAAAAAGCAGATAGATGATAAGCTCTATATAAGGGTTGATTTTGGACTGTAGGAGTCATTCATTCAAGTCATTTAAAAGAGCCCTTATATAATACATTTCATTAAGATGTCAGTTTTCATTCCTGGTGACATTTCCTTAACATTGTCTTTTGAACTTGTATAATATTCAATTATAACTTATTTTGCTTTAATATATGATTCTGTTGCCTTTAAAACTAAAAGAAGGGGGACTTCCCTGGTGGTGCAGTGGTTAAGAATCCGCCTGCCAAGGCAGGGGACATGCGTTCGAGCCCTGGTCTGGGAAGATCCCACATGCCATGGAGCAACTAAGCCCATGCGCCACAGCTACTGAGCCTGTGCTCTACAGCCCACGAGCCACAGCTACTGAGCCCTCGTGCCACAGCTACTGAAGCCCACGCGCCTAGAGCCCGTGCTCTGCAACAAGAGAAGCCATCGCAATGAGAAGCCTGCGCACCATAATGAAGAGTAGCCCCGCTCAAGGCAACTAGAGAAAGCCCACGCATGGCAACGAAGACCCAATGCAGCCAAAAATAAATAAATAAATAAAATTTTAAAAAAACCCAAAAAACTAAAAGAACGTACAAAAAATAACCTTATAAAATAGTTTTAGATGAAAAAACAACTGAAAAGAACAACAGTTAATTATGAGTTGGTCCTTAGCTCCTACATATGACTACATATATGAATGTGTACCCTAACAACAAGAAATCATTTAATGAAAACTCATCCACTATTAAGATTTACTTGCATATGGCTTAATTTATTTTAAAGAAGAGAAGCAAAATATTTTATCTACATGTTATCTACTTTACATCCATCCATCCACCCATCCATCCATAATATAATATTTATTTGAAGACTTATTATGTCCCAGTCTCAATGCTAGGCTCCAGATCATCTATCCAGGCAACAGTCCTAAAACCTTCAAAACCTAAGTTGAAATATTGACTTTTTGAAGTATAATTTTCCTACTCTTTAGAAGAAAAAATTATCCCAGCAAATTGATGGAGTATGGGAAATTACGTAAGTATATCAATAATTACATAATACAAATTTTCTAAGTTTGAAAACATTTTTCAGAGAGTTTTTTTTTTCATTATATTCAAAGAGGAAAAGTAGAAGAGGGAAAGATGAAGGAGGACAGAAGTGAGAGGGTTTAGGGCACACGCATTAAAATTCTCAAAAAGTTAAAATGGGATTCAGCTGGTCCATCTATTTTTTAATGACATAATTAGTTTGTTATTTTAAAAAAATTTTACACCAATGCACATAAAAAAACAAAGCGACAATATCTCCTTCTAAAATCAACATCATCATTATCACTGTTATCTAGCCCAAATCTCAAAATAGCCACCACCGGAAACGATTTTCTCACTGATAAAGCTAAAGTGTACCTAAAGAACAGCTATGTTTTTAAATTGGTGCTGGTAAAGTGAACCACTTTCTGTTTTGCCAGTGGAAACTTGGCAGTATAACTGTGTTATTTCTACTTTCTTTTTTTTTTTTAATAAATTTTTGTTTTATTTATTTATTTATTTTTGGCTGCGTTGGGTCTTCATTGCTGCACACGGGCTTTCTCTAGTTGAGGCGAGCAGGGGCTACTCTTTGTTGTCGTGCACAGGCTTCTCATTGCGGTGGCTTCTCTTGTTGCGGAGCACGGGCTCCAGGTACGTGGGCTTCAGTAGCTGTGGCTCGTGGTCACTAGAGCGCTGGCTCAGTAGTTGTGGCGCACAGGCTTAGTGACTCCGCGGCATGTGGGATCTTCCCAAACCAGGGCTCAAACCCGTGTCCCCTGCATTGGCAGGCGGATTCTTAACCAATGCGCCACCAGGTAAGTCCCCTATTTCTACTCTCTAACCACCAAACTATAAGAGAAATATTCTGTAAAAATCTGGGCGCATATCTTTTTCTCTTTATTTTTTTTTCTATGTTGTTTATTTTAAGTTACTTAAGAAGCGAAACAGTCATTTTAATCATTATTCCATATTCTATCATCCAATACAAATTATAGAAAGACACAATTGTGAGTTAGCATGTAGCAAACATTTGTTTAATGACCTATATACAGGCTTAGGTACTAATCAACTGATCAAATGTACTAATATAATCAAAAGTAAGCTGAATACAGTTCCTAATAATAATAATCTCATAATCTAGTAAGAAAATAATAATCTAATAATCTTATATCTAGTAAGGAAATAGTCTAATAATCTAATGTCTAGTAATAATCTACTGTCTAATAATTTTATGGCCAGTAAGGGAAAAAAGAAGGGTAAACAAATGATTATCATGACACAGATGAGAGGTGACCAAGAATGAATCCAGGAAAAGCTTCCTAGCATAGATGTTTGGGGGCTGAGGTCATGCTAAAAGGGCCATGAGACTCAAGAGGTCCAGTTTCTGGTGACGATATGCTCTTTACTAAAGCAGGTATGTCAGGCTATCATTTCTGATGATGATGATAATTAAGAAGTCTAACCTAACTTCCCTGCACCTGACTCTATAATTACAAACAAATTGCAGATTCATAATTTGTATTTCCAAGTAGATTTTTTAAATGGAGCAAAAGCACTGACCAGCAGATTCAAGTATCTATACTCCCTTGACAGTCATATTTCTCATTGTAATGTATTGGCATTTGGGTTTTGTCCCTTGTGAGTTTGGTTAGTGTGAATCACACCCTAGTCACTATTAGTAGATTGATAAAATTAATTTTCTAAATTTGAAAAGCTGAAGTCAAAGGTAATACCAGCCCTTCCTAAGAAAAACATCACTACATTACCTTCTGTTAAAATAATTTCATAGCATCTCTACATATGTATGCAATATGGCTTACTAGAAAGAGCTGCAGGCCTAAGGATAAAACCTGGGTTCTAATCCCACCTCATCAGTTATTAGCTGTGTGATTTCAGGCACATAGGTGTCAATACCCTTACAAATAAATAAATAAATAAATAAATAAATAAATAAATAAATAGTGGTTAAAATCCCTCTCCAATCTATTTCAAGGCCATTATGAACATAAAATAATGAATAACAAAGGGCTTGGAAAACCACAAAGCTCTAAGATGTAAGATATTATTACTGCCTTACTAACCTGCAAACAATCCATGCCAAATAATCCATTAGTGAAAGTATCATAATCATTTTCAAAAACATGAGAAAAAAATCAATATTACAATAAAGGCAAAATTCACATATCCTCTGTTGTACTTCCCATACTGACAATTTCTTCCTACAGACCTGGAGAAATAAAATTTGAATTTGTTCACCACTTTAAGAACTCTGCTTATTTTCAAAAGCTTGCAGAATAAATATAGTTCAAATAGGGTTGTTTCTGGCATATGGCTATGCCAAAATGATGAAATGAGGTCAGAATAGAGTTTCTAATTAAACATAAATATAAATTTAAGAAAATACAAAAATTTTAAAACAAAATGTGGTATTATTAGGTTAACATCCCCCTAAAAAGAATGTTTCACCTTGAACATTTCTAATCCTCTAGTTAACAGAAAGGAGAATATAGGAGTCTTTTTGCTCTGCCAGAGAAAGGGGATATAACTGGTTATTTGGCTGACATTATGATTGCTCAGTTCTCAACTGAGTGATTTATGGCAACATGCAGAAATTTATACTTTGTACCTAGGTTTCTTCTTCATTTTGAGAATAAAGAGGCAATAGATTGCTATTTTAAGTTTTATCCAGGCGCCTCTCCTATGTGCTCCCATTTCATCTCTGACACTGGATTGTAACCATCTGTTTACCTGTGTCTCCCCAGAAAGACTGAAAACTTATGAAGGGAAGAGACCATATCTAAGTCATCTTTTTATCCTCCAACTATTAACCCAATAACTGGCACATAAAAGGTGTTCATTAAATGTTGACTGGATAAATTGAGGAATAAACTAAGATATAATATTAGATTGACTTTAAAGTCTAGTTCCTCTGTATTACACTCAAATTTAATCTTTGGATTTAAGTAATAAAGGTAACACACATTCTGTGTAACTAATAGATTTACCCAAGTTAAACCAGTTGAATACTGAAATTAGGAAATCAAACAAACCGAATTGCTTAAATTGTATGTAGCAAACATGAATATGTACATTTATTAAGTAATATAATTCATTTATCAGTTCACTGAAAACATTTCTTGAGCATCTACTATGTTCTAATTACCATGCCCAGGAGCTGGCAGGCCTCAGGCTCTCAAGGAAGTGAGTGTCTGGTGGGGAACCAACTAAATATTCTGACAGAGGTGTGTGCTGGGGCCACTGAACGACCTCAGAGGGCAGCTAGAGTACAACTGGGGGAGGGGTTATATGGAAGGCTTCACAGAGAGGTGATGCTTGAACTGAGGGTTGATAAAACAGCAATAATTAATGTAAAACAAAGAAACAGGCAATCCAGGCAGAGAGAAAAGGGTGAGGCACCCACAGTTCTACTGGCAGAGAGAAGGCTGCATGCAGAAGAATGGCAGAAAATGACAAGAAACACAGAGAAAAAGAGGAGGGACCCCAGATCGTGGAGGGTTAAGGATTTATAAAACATCTTCAGGGAAGAAGCAGTTGTATTAAATTCTTTCCTCAAGGGGCTTAGAGCTTACTTAAAACAGATTAAGAGTAATAGGTGAACAGTATTTTAAAAAGGAATTTTGATCAGCAAATAGGTGAAGTAACAAAACAAAACAAACAAACAAAAAAAGCAAAGACACTTAATTCAAGATAACTTAGGAGTTATCTGAACTTCATGATCCAGTTTTATCACATCTCTTAAAGGATAAGAGGAGAATTAGGTGTGACTTTGAACTGTAAATATTCCAACAAATCTGAAAACCAAAGAATGTTTTAAATTAAAAAGAAAGTGTTTTATCTCTCTGTAGAGACCATATCTCCAAATACATTGATCTCTGTCACTGAAGTACCTACCTTAGAGTCACTCAACAATGCCATTATGAATGTCAATATTGGGCAGAGATGAAAGAAAAGAACAGTATTCACAGACTGATTATTCAGCAGACCATTACTACTGGTAGGCAAGAAGTCTCAGAATGAACAGTCCAGCCGTGCTCCAGCTGTCCTGCACACTTGTGGGGAGAGCTCATCGGCAGTCCAAGGGATGGAGTGTACATGTAAAAGTAATGTGGTATTTTACAATACAGCACATATCAAAATTGCAACTTGGTTTTAGATTGCTTATTGTTATGATAAAGACATCAGTAACCATTTAAAAGAAGGTACATCGAAGTGTCTGTATTAGCAATGTAATCAAAGTTACTTTTTCATTGTTAGTAACTAATGGAATGTAAGTTATTTTCAGGGAAAAATAAAACAGTCTAACATTAATCTGAATTTCAGTTAAGCATGACAATATACAGGTACAGCTACAGCAAGTTAGACAACCTTTTCCAAATACTGCAAAATTCAAGTCACTTTATACAAAGGAAACTATGGAGAGAAGTATGAATTAAAATGAAAAATTCAGCGAAATTCCACAATTTCTAGTTCATTTTATAATTTTATTTCTAAATGCCGTCTCCTGGGAACCTGAGGAACCACAGGCTAACTCATTTGATTGTAACTGAACAGTATTATTTGTTTATAAACTTTTAATTTTGCCTCTCTAAGAGAAAATAAAAAAGCCATCACTGAAAGGTTTTCTTTTTTTCCCCCCCTATAACTAATTGTCAAAGAGAACGACAAATAATAAATAAAATTACAGGCTATAAACAAGCAAATATTTGAAAACAACGAAAAATTCTGGCAGCATAATTTTTACGTTTAATGTAACTTCAGTCTTCTAAAGATCCACTTTCGCAGCCATAAAAAAGAACGAAATAATGCCATTTGCAGCAATATGGATGGACCTAGAGATTGTCATACTGAGTAAAGTAAGCGAGACAGAGAAAGACAAGTATATTGCTTATGTGTGGGATCTAAAAAAATGGTGCAAATGAACTTATTTACAAAACAGAAACAGAGTCAGAGATGTAGAAAACAAACTTATGGTTACCAGAGGGGAAAGGAGGGGAGGGATAAGTTGGGAGATTGGGATTGACATATACTATATATAAAATAGATAACTAATAAAGACCTACTATAGGGGCTTCCCTGGTGGCGCAGTGGTTGAGAATCTTCCTGCTAATGCAGGGGACATGGGTTCGAGCCCTGGTCTGGGAAGATCCCACATGCCGCGGAGCAACTGGGCCCGTGAGCCACAACTGCTGAGCCTGCGCGTCTGGAGCCTGTGCCCCGCAACAAGAGAGGCCGCGATAGTGAAAGGCCCGCGCACCGCAATGAAGAGTGGCCCCCGCACCACGATGAAGAGTGGCCCCCGCTTGCCGCACCTAGAGAAAACCCTCGCACGAAACGAAGACCCAACACAGCTAAAAAAAAAAAAACCAAACAAATAAATAAATAAATAGAGTAGCTATTAATTAAAAAAAAAAAAAAAAAAGACCTACTATATAACACAGGCTAGTCTACTCAATACTCTGTAATGGCCTATATGGGAAAAGAATCTAAAAAAGAGTGGATATATGTATATGTATAACTGATTCACTTTGATGTACACACCTGAAACTAATACAACATTGTAAATCAACTATACTCCAATAAAAAAAAAAAAAAATCCAGCCTATCCAATGTCTGGGCCAATAACTATTAAGGACAGTCATAACAAGGATAAAGTCATCAAAACATACTGAATTAACTGTAAACTAAGAATATTATATATAAGATAATCATAATTAGTTAATGGATATTGTGTTTTTTTCCCTTTGGACTAATTATTTTTCTCTTTTTTCTTTTATATTTTATTTTATTATAGTTAGCATCATGCTGCTATTCCTGCAAGTACTGAACAAGCATGGGATTTGAATATTACACTCTTAAATAAATGAATTGCTTAATTTCCTGTGACCATCTATACATACTCCATCTTCAAAAAGTATATCAATATTCTATCATAAAGGAGATAGGAACCTTTTCTTCAATATGCATGACATTTCTGGACAATGCAATTGTGGCACTGGCACTTTTTTCCATGAAGAAAATCTTTGCAGTTCTATGGCATTCATCATTTGACAAAGGCAACTATTTTCCTTATCTATCAGCTCTTACTGATCTTACTAGCAGTGACCCTGGAATCCTTAAGGACCCATTAAATCTCTGAAGAAGAAAGCTAAGATGAAGGACCTGCCACTCCAAATTCATGTGCTACTTGGCCTAGCTATCACTACACTAGTACAAGCTGTAGATAAAAAAGCAGATTGCCCACAATTATGTACGTGTGAAATCCGGCCCTGGTTTACACCTAGATCCATTTATATGGAAGCGTCTACAGTGGATTGTAATGATTTAGGTCTTTCAAATTTCCCAGCCAGATTGCCTGCTGACACACAGATTCTGCTCCTACAGACCAACAATATTGCAAAAATTGAATACTCCATAGACTTTCCAGTAAATCTTACTGGCCTGGACTTATCTCAAAACAATTTATCTTCAGTTACCAATATTAATGTAAAAAAGATGCCTCAGCTTCTTTCTGTGTACCTAGAGGAAAACAAACTTACTGAGCTGCCTGAAAAATGTCTGTCTGGACTTACTAACTTACAGGAACTCTATATTAATCACAACTGGCTTTCTACAATTTCACCCGGAGCCTTTATTGGCCTACATAATCTTCTTCGACTTCATCTCAATTCAAATAGACTGCAGATGATCAACAGTAAGTGGTTTGAGGCTCTTCCCAATCTGGAGATTCTGATGATTGGGGAAAATCCAATCGTCAGAATCAAAGACATGAACTTTAAGCCTCTTATCAATCTTCGCAGCCTGGTTATAGCTGGTATAAACCTCACGGAAATACCAGATAATGCCTTGGTTGGACTTGAAAACTTAGAAAGCATCTCTTTTTACGACAACAGGCTTATTAAAGTGCCCCATGTTGCTCTTCAAAAAGTGGTAAACCTCAAATTTTTGGATCTAAATAAAAATCCCATTAATAGAATACGGAGGGGTGATTTTAGCAATATGCTACACTTAAAAGAATTGGGGATAAACAATATGCCTGAGCTGATTTCCATCGACAGTCTTGCTGTGGATAACCTGCCAGATTTAAGAAAAATAGAAGCTACTAACAACCCAAGGTTGTCTTACATTCACCCAAATGCATTTTTCAGACTACCCAAGCTGGAATCACTCATGCTTAACAGCAATGCCCTTAGTGCCCTGTACCGCAGTACCATTGAGTCTCTGCCAAACCTCAAGGAAATCAGCATACACAGCAATCCCATCAGGTGTGATTGTGTCATCCGTTGGATTAATATGAACAAAACCAACATTCGATTTATGGAGCCAGATTCACTGTTTTGCGTGGACCCACCTGAATTCCAAGGCCAGAATGTTCGGCAGGTGCATTTCAGGGAAATGATGGAAATTTGTCTCCCTCTTATAGCTCCCGAGAGTTTTCCTTCTAATCTGGATTTAGAAACTGGGAGCTATGTTTCCTTACACTGCAGAGCTACTGCAGAGCCACAGCCTGAAATCTACTGGATCATACCTTCTGGTAAAAAACTCTTGCCTAATACTCTGACAGACAAGTTCTATGTCCATTCTGAAGGCACACTAGATATAAGTGGCATCACCCCAACAGAAGGGGGTTTATATACCTGTATAGCAACTAACCTGGTTGGTGCTGACTTGAAGTCTATTATGATCAAAGTGGATGGCTCTTTTCCCCAGGATAACAATGGATCCTTGAATATTAAAATAAAAGATGTTCAGGCCAACTCAGTTCTGGTGTCTTGGAAAGCAAGTTCTAAAATTCTCAAATCCAGTGTTAAGTGGACAGCCTTTGTCAAGACTCAAAATTCCCATGCTGCCCAAAGTGCTCGAATACCATCTGATGTCAAGGTATATAATCTTACTCATCTGAACCCATCAACTGAGTATAAGATTTGTATTGATATCCCCACCATCTATCAAAAAAGCAGAAAACAATGTGTAAATGTCACCACAAAAGGTTTGCACCGTGATCGAAAAGAATATGATAAGAGTAACACCACAGCATTTATGGCCTACCTTGGAGGTTTTCTGGGGATTATTGGTATGATATGTCTTTTCAGCTGCCTCTCTCAAGAAATGAACTGTGATGGTGGACATAACTATGTGAGAAATTACTTACAGAAACCCACCTTTGCATTCAGTGAGCTTTATCCTCTGATCAACCTCTGGGAAGCAGGCAAAGAAAAAGGTACAGCATTGGAAGTAAAAGCAACTGTTATAGGTGTGCCAACAAACATGTCCTAAAAACAACTAACTAAATCTACTTCAAAGAAAACTCAAAACTGTGGTTGTACTTTAAAAAAAAAAAAAAAAGGCAGAGAAATATTACTTTGAAGAAGGAAGTTTAAGCTTCACCAATGCTGCTCCTGACCAATGGACATATGTACAAGTTCAGCATTTTAATTAACTGGCTTCGAAGGGTACTGTGGCAACCAAATAAAACAATTCCATTTTCTAGAACTTTCATGTAACTTTTATGTCTGGACTACAGTTAAAGTGGACAAAAACATTTCTGTATTTTTTTTAAGTATATAAGAGTAGTTGAACTGAGCAATACCTCCTCCTGTGTTGTATTACACATGTTAGCCACGAGTTTTTGCAGTGACCAGATAAACTTGAATTGACACGTGGTGTAATAAAATGGACAAATTCTGTAGAGTAGACACAGTGAATATGTGGACCTCTTTTATAAGGAAAAATACATTTTGGATTAAAATCAATTGCTTTTGTCTTGTTTTTGTTTCTAAATAAAGAATAATTTCTGGGAAATATCATTTGACCAGATATCATTTAAATGACAATGTTTTCAAAAAGTGTTTTTCTATAATGAAATTTGGAATGCTAAGAGTAAGACACTTTTACTGGGTGATGTAACTACATTTTTATAATGCACAAAAATGGATTTTAGAAGGCACTTTATCAATATTGAAAGGCAATAATAACATTGTACTTAACCCTTTATTGACAGAAACAAATCCTCTTGGAAATTATGTATTCACTTATAGATTTTCTTTTCTTAACAAGCAGCTTTTGGAGTGGATTTAATTATTAAGTTCATATAATGTAAATCCAATATCTAAGGAAATGAAAGTCTTATTTTAATAATTGGTAGTAGCTCAACATTAGGCTGCTTGCTTTGCAGAAAATATCGCCAAATTGCAGTAGGACTTATGATCTAGGTGTAATTTTCAAATCTTGCTGTGACTGTAAACACTTAATGAGCTTCACTGCAATAACAAGCAAATAATCTAATAATCTTCTATGTTGCAAATACAGCAAGGAAACATGTTCTACATGACCCCCAAAGAAGGAGGTTTATATACTTGTATAGCAACTAACCTAGTTGGTACTGACTTAAAGACAGTTATGATCAAAGTACATGGTTCTTTTCCCCAGGATAACAATGGATTTTAGAATTTTAGGAGACTAGGATTTTCTGAGACTAGGATTTTTAAATTTTATTTTAAGATATACTGAATTCATAGTGGAAGAAGTTCCAGAGTTCAATAGAAATTTAAGAGGACAGTTTTGCTCATGAAAAGCTTCTGAGACTTAGAATAAAAGAAAAAAATTAAGTGCAGTTTTCAATGACTGTAAGGCACCTAAATAACACAGCTTAGAAAAATTGAAAATCATTGAATTGAAGTGCTAATAACAGTACTAATTATTTTAGAGTCTTATACAGAAAATACAAGACTTTTACCTGGAAAGAACAACCAAGACTTTTAGGGCTTTAGTCATATTTACAAACAAAAACCCATAGTCCTACAAAACCAATGTATTTGTGTACAAAGAAAACATCCTGAAACAATAAAAAAAAATCTACAGAGGTAATAAGCCTTACTTTTTATAGGCAAATTGCTTATCTCTACAAAGCTACAAGTTGCTACTTAATCTGCTACAAGCTGCTACTTAATCTGTTCATAATCAAGTGTTTAAGTTTTCTTACCGTAGCTTTCTGCACATCATCAACATGTCACTGGCCTGTAAACATTTCTACCACTGAAATCATATCAATTTATATGTTAATACTAGACATTTGCTTTTGTGATAGCACTAACAGTTTCTAATTAAGTATTAGCTGTTTTTGACAATGTTGGAAAGTAATTGTTATGAACTTTTTAAAACAAAAGGACAACTGTGTTAATTTTAACACAACCAAAATATGAAACTTGCTAATTAAATGTGTTTCCCAAACACAAATTTTACAACCTGATGAATCACTATCACAGAGAGGC
The DNA here is from genome assembly GCF_028021215.1 of Eschrichtius robustus. Classification (NCBI taxonomy): domain Eukaryota; kingdom Metazoa; phylum Chordata; class Mammalia; order Artiodactyla; family Eschrichtiidae; genus Eschrichtius; species Eschrichtius robustus. Next base: position 91,716,242 of record NC_090831.1, read on the forward strand.
TGACATTAGAATTTATCAATAAGACATGCTCATACTTCACAAGAGGTTTCAGCACCACGGACAGAGCTTTTTTAAAAGAGCCAGGCTATTTATCAAAAATAGAGGAGCTGAAATATGACCTATTAGGATGCAGGTATTGTATAGGTCAGCAAGAACTTGCTCAGGTTTCTTGTATGTATCTATCTTCATGAAGAACTATACCAAACATGGTAAAGCTGAGAATTCATTTCAAGCTACATTTTTCTTAGAGAAATTGCAGTAAATAAGTACTCTGAATAGATACCTAACGGTGAGCACTAAAATGAAGTATTTTTGTTACAGCTGAATAAATACAGATGCTCAAAGCAAATCATGATCCTATTTACTTGCTCAAATTTTAATCTAAATTGCCAGTGAGAAAAAGAAAAAAAGACATTTGCTTCAACAAAAGAATGGCATTTCATACTCCCTATATTACCTCCTAAACCTCACATAAAGTTAACTAAGCACTGGTTAAAGTACTCAAAGCATGTAACTTACAATTTGGTGATACCAAATGGATACAAAGGCAAACTCTGCCTATAATAAATAAAATTCTAAAGTTTATATCTCTATGAATACCACATGATCCTCTCACATTGCATGAAGGAAAACATTTTTTTTAGAAAAAAATAATTTTACAAGAATTACATATTTTATAATTTACACTACAAAATAAATCCAAATTTTCTATAAATAAGCATGTCTAGTTGAATACAAAAATGCATACAATGTGAAGCGAAATGTGCAATTGTCAGCAAAGCTGAGTAACAATATGCTGCCAGTCATATGTAACAATTTTACTTAGAAAGAAATGAAATAGATTTATGGTACATATGTCAGTCCGTTGATACTTACTGCAGTTCTTAAATTTATTCTAATTAGGTAAAAATTTCTTAAGCAACACTATATAACAGCAAGCATAATTTTAACATTATAATTCCTTAGTCTATTCATTTAACTATATTTTCTTTTGTTTATATTCAATATATATGTATTGTATGGCTATTAGTCACTGGAAAAATAGAAGTGAACAGGACAAATTCCCCACCATTAAGGGGCTTATATTCAACTGGTTTGCATTCTGGTTATGTATCACTGATTTCACAAATATGTGTTAACTATGTTACCTAGTGGAGACCCAGCTTCAATCCATACTTTCACAGAATGGTAATGTTCAGAAAATCAGATTTTTTTTCTTTGGTCTAAAATATTTTATTTATCACAACATGTTGATACAGGAACTTAATTCAAATTTATTATTGATTTTATTCACGATAGATAGATAGATAGATAGATAGATAGATAGATAGATAGATAGATAGATAGATAGATAGATACTAGCCTAACACCATCCTCAGACTGGTTAAATAAACAGGCATGTCGACTTACCATAAATTATTTCTAGGCACAAAAACATGGATAACTATTATGTTTCCCCTATTTTCAACATAGAATGATCACCCAAGAAATGTAAGTCAAATTCAAGAAGGTAATCTAGCGCTGCTAAAATATTTATGTATTTTATGAGGAAGACCAACTTACTCTATCCACTCTTATAAAATCTTCCAGGGCTTCCCTGGTGGCGCAGTGGTTGAGAATCTGCCTGCTAATGCAGGGGACACGGGTTGGAGCCCTGGTCTGGGAAGATCCCACATGCCACGGAGCAGCTGGGCCCGTGAGCCACAACTACTGAGCCTGCGCGTCTGGAGCCTGTGCCCCGCAACGGGAGGGGCCGCGATAGTGAGAGGCCCGCGCACCGCGATGAAGAGTGGCTCCCGCACCACAATGAAGAGTGGCCCGTGCTTGCTGCAACTAGAGAAAGCCCTCGCACGAAACGAAGACCCAACACAGCAATCAATCAATCAATCAATCAATCAATCAATCAATCAAGTAGCTAACAAAAAAAAAAAGAAAAGAAAACACCGGTTCCTAATTCCTGTGCCAGTACCCATTAAAAAAAAAAAAAAAAAATCTTCCAACAACTATGAAGAAAAATTCCATAGATTAGCCTTTTACATGAAAAATTATAAGTGACAGGTCAGTAACCAATAAAGCAAAAAAACAACTAAAAGTTTAAGAGCATATATTTGCTAAAGAAAGAGAAAATTCCAATAAAATGTTCTCACAGCTGTCATAAACAGCAGGAAAAAACTCTCATTGTATATGTAAACATAAAGCAACATCTTTAGCTTCATCACAATGCTGACTTTCTAGGAGACAGGGAATTATAAATAGTAATTATATTGTGGCTACATTTTCTTTGATTCAATCTCTGTCTCTCTTGTCTCTCTTTCTCTAACTTGCCAAAACAAATGATAACAAATAAGTAAAAGTTTTTTCAAAGAATATGGTTGTTACAGGTATGTTTAGTATATCAAGCGTGCCAAATGGTCATTTGGGGATAAATCTAAACAGAAAGACTAAAATGATCTTCTCTTTCAAATGGTAGTATTTTCACCCTTAGTTCTATAGCCCCCACCTTTATAATATCATTTTACCCAGACTAATGCATTGCTAACTAGGCTGTTGCTTGGGAGCATGGCAGTATTGTACTGGAATGAAAAAGCCATGCCTGTCATGGAGTTCTGGAAAATGAAAGAAACTGACTCCAGTTTCAACACAATAGTGGCTACTTTCGTGTGTTAATTTGAAAAGTGAGGACTTTATTGTTAGGGGTGACCACCAATTTGGTTTATATTATTTCTCTGAAGCAAGGGAAAAATAAAAACACTATTTGTACACAGGAATAAAATGGCAAAATCTGAGTTAATTGTAATAGCCACAAATATCCAATTCCAAGTAAAATTATTAAAATACAAGCTTTAAAGAAGAATATTCTAGTAAAATATAGATTTTGTCCAAAATCTGGCCTAAGCATTCCATTAATGATATAACAAAGGTGCTTTTGAATTGACTAGTAAGCATTCAGTATGCTCAAGTGAGAAAATACATGAAATAGAACACAATTCCTTTTTATTACTACTGAAAATAGACAAGCCCACAGAGATTTGAATCTACCTATTCTAGTTCACTTTACATATATATCAGAGGGCTCTTAGCTTACCTTTGAATAAAGCCATATAGCCAATACCAAATAAGGGGTCATGTATGTAACAGATACTTTGATACAGTTTTCTCTTAAAAGCAAAGTGAGGTATTCAAATAAGTAATAAATTCAGAGCAGATTTATCACATATGATTTCAAAATTATTGTAGTGTGGTCCAGAGTAACAAAGCATAGCAAAAAGAATTGTGGTTAACCTTGGCAAGTCTTTCAGAAGAGTGAACTCTAATGGCATTTGAAGACCTCACAGTGCTTTGTGTCTTTATCTTTTCTAACTCTAATGCATCTTCAAGAAACTAATACCATTATGTGACCATTGTAAGGAAAATCCAGCTTCTCATTAAAATATATGGTTCGGTGTCAAGTCATTGATTCAAAATCCAATTGTGATATCCATTTATAATGTTTATCAGCCTCTGCAACAAACAATGGAGTAAACTTAGGACATAAATTGACCCTCCTAATCCTAGCACTGAAAGAATCAGAGTGTAATAAAATAACTTTCCTGTCAGTTGAGGTACCAGATTCAAGGTTGGTAAAGACAAACAGTTCTTAAACCATCAGAGGTGTTATTACTACAGGAATATGATCAAACACACTGAAAGAGTTCTTCAAAAGAATACTATATAAGATTGAAATTCACTATCAAAACTGGGATTAAAGACAGATACCTCTGGTAAACATCCCTTTAATAATGATTACAGAGAGGAGTCACGTAGTCAATAAAGAACAAAAAAATCATGTCCCCAAAATAACTTTAAGGCTTCCGAGATGCCCATCCCTGTTTCCTAGTCAATCAACAAACCAACATTCCAATATATGATTTTCACATTAAATTGTTTATTAGAGTTTAAAAAACACATTTACATACAAAATGCATGAATTTATATAACTATGTGATTCTAACTACCCAATTCAAACCCTTGAGTGTAAAAATAAGAATCCTTCAACAGAGAAAAGGTATAAAAAATAGAAGGGAATAAAACATTTATTTCTTTTTTCTATCAAAATCCTTATCTACATATATTCATAGAGATTTAATAGACTGCATTGAAAAAACGAGCTACATCAAAAACACCCGTGTTAGATAAGGGGAGTTAGGTCCTTCCAACCAATGGGTTACGTGCATCTCAATCCAGGCTCAGGCCTGAAGTCACAGTGTGATGCTTGAGAGATTTGCTTGGCACATATAATGCATAGCAATTAATAAATATATTATCAATATTATTGTATTTGAATAAATATACATTCATATTTCCTTGAGTAACAAGATAAAAACTAGAAAAGAAGGAAACAAACACTTACTGAATGCTGAATATGTGCCAGACTAAAAATTTGCTATGGTCGTGAGAAATCCACTCCAGATCTAAAGGAGAAGGGGTGTGGGAAAAATGAATATTTACCATCTTACTATGTGTCAGGCATACTGAGGAACGTGCTTGTTCACCCTCCTGGTCTCTGTTTCTCTATATGCATGTCTGTCTCTCACATGCGTGCGACACACACACACACTTATAGTAATTCAATTTTCATGAAATCTTTGTGGGCTCATTGTTAACACTCTCATTTTATACATCAGTCTCAGAGAAGTAATTTTCTTTCCCAAGATAATAATATCACAGAGCAGAAAAACCAAAAGGTACAACATCATGAAAAATAATAATACCCAGGTGCTTTTCTGGCATGCCATACAAAAAATAACTAATAGGTGGTATTTTGAGGAGGGAACACTCCATCAATAGTATACCAGATTCATTAATTGTGCTATTGTCTTCTAACTATCTCCATCAACATGTTCACTTATAATATTCCTATGTCAATTCTGCATGAGGGATTGGGGTAATGGGCTCCAGTTTGCCAACTTTCAGTTATTACTTGCCAAAGGCACAACTGTGAGCACTGGTTTAGCAAAAAACAAAAACAAAAACACACACACACACACACACACACACAAAACAAAACAACCTCCAAAAACCTGCATATATTATAAATTGAACTTTTAAAATAAGCATATTCACTAAGTACTCACTGGCTGCAAGGTACTTCTAGAGACTTACAAAAGACTCTTCTGTAATTATTTCCATGCATCCATTTCACAGTCCCCATGCATAATGCTCTCCTGTTTTTCTATCCCATTACAGAAAAGTATAGTCAATTACCTGTTTTACTTGTTTTCTGACTCTAGCTTATATTTGTCATACATGATAATTCTGACCTTAGAAGGAGGTGCATAAAGAGTAAGGACTGAGGGGAAAAATTTTTCCCTTCAACTTTCTGCCAACATCCCCATCCTTACATGTATTGGTGCCATAAACACTAACAGCTTAGAGGGTCACAAGTCAGTGCACTCTGATAGAGTTTAGTCTGTTGGACGACTTGTAGTCTATTACAAATGGGTTCTGAGGGTTCTAAGTTATGAATTGGAGTTTATGAATTGATTCTGAGGAGTTCTAATAAATGAATTTGTTCTAGAAGAACAAAACTAATTAATATAGGATAGATAACATGGATTATTTGTTCATAAATGGGGCTGCAAAAAATATTAAATAAAAACTTGACACCATCAAACTTATCCCTGAGATTAAAACCTCCAATGCCCATATAGGAAGTTGATTGTCTCTATGTCCCAGTAGAAGAAACAAGGTGAGTCATTAAAACAAGCAAACATTTCCACAGATTAGTAAGCTTCTATGAAATTAAATTGGCATGCAGATTTTATCTGTAGAGAAGTATCTCAGTATTTAATGAGTACTAATTTTTGCTTGCTAATATTTCATAGTCACTATGCTGAACCCTGTTCTCATTCCAAAGGTACCACCCCACCTTGATTTTTTTTTTTTTAATGAATCATTGATATGGCAGAACTCCTTTGCTACTATTATTTGGAAAATAATAGTAGTAAACTTTCTAAACAGAGAAGCAAGGAGCGGCCCATGTTTTCATTCATACATGATTTTTTCCCATGCGCTCTTCATTTATTGAGGATCTACTATGTGCCAGACATGGTATTAGCTGCTAGAGATGCAACATTGACTGTGATAGACAAATTCCCTGACATCATAAAACTTAGTCTACAGGTAGATACCAACAAATGAATCTGGTAATTGCAATATAAGTTAATAGAAATATGATAGGAATGGGGATAGCTTACACATATGCTGGGGTACAGGTTATTATAAAGGAGCCCAGAAAGGGTTCTAACAACTAAGACTGCCTTTACACAATCTCCCAATTAAAAAGCTGAGAAATGTTGGGAGCAGGCTAGGGACAGTGTGAAGATGACAACAAGCTGAAGAATTTGAATAGCAACAGCATGCTGAGTAACTGGGAGAAAGTTCTGAAGAAGGAAAAAGCCAGAGCTGGCTTCAAAAGATAAATGAAGATATGGGTAAAAAAATCAAACTGTACTTGGTGCTAAACATGGTGGAAACTAATGTCCCAGGGAAAATGACTAGGTCAAATTTAAAACACCAGGACTAATTTATAAGGCTACAAATATTAGTTTTCCATATTTCACGCCTGTCTCCCTCTATAACCAAGCCCCAGTTTCTCATCCAATCCCTAGTCCTCCATATTTGGGAATATGAGAAGAAGTGGGAAATAAAAGAGAAAAGGAAATAGACACAGGCACACTCTGTACACTACTCCTCAGGTCTCCCCTAATCTGAAACCACATCACACACACAGAGAGACTCTCAAGACCCTTATAAGCATACACTCAGACACAAACCATTCATGTTCAGAGTAAGTATGGTCCATTATATGTAAGATATCCTATTTTCAGATATTAAAAAAATACACCTCCCATGAAATTAACAGAGGGTCAAAATGTTACTCCAGCTCTCCACTCTTTCCCCAAAGGGAAAATAAATGAAAGAGACCTTAGGTATTCTGGCCAGTTTTGTACATTAAAACCCATGTAATGTAAAATTAGGGTCTATGTGTTTGAATTTAAGACCGATCTAGTTCTATTTCCACTGTTAATTGTATTTCTCTTTCAGAAATTTCACACATATGTTATATAGAGTTTAATAAGTATAAAAACAGATTTGGGAACACCAGGAACAAATACTGTGTCTCATTTCCTTGCATTATGTTTTCTACCATACCAGACATAGTTCTAACTGGATCTCATAGATATCACTTTCCTCAGATAATAGAAAAAAAATTGCTCTCTTATGTTTCCAGTTGAGACCCTGAATTCAAAATAATTTAAAATAAGAAAGAGTAGAATAGGTAGAAGTACTCACCCACATGAATAGGACACTCATTCTACATTTTTTATGGTTTCTCAACACTGAGCTCTCTTAAGAAGAAAATTTTATTAAGATTGTCTAACACAAGTCTAATATAGATTACTAAAGATGTAAATTATGTCAATAATTTTAAGTTTAATTTTGAAGATGTACTTAAAAATTAATAGAGGAGATAAGCATTAATAGACATAAACGTAATAGACATAATAAACTTAACAGAAAAGATAAGCATTAGCATAAAAATTCGGAAATACTTTCGCTATTAAATTTTCTCAAAAAGGTTTTGGGAAACTGTGATACAAAGACTATTAAATTAGTTACTTTTCAATCCTTCAAAATCTTTTGTTTGAAAGGTCTGTTGGAGGTTTCTACCTGAAACCAAGGTGGGGTTGAAAGCACATCCACCTTCTCATGATATTTTAAATGCCGGGGTCTTGGTATGCCCAGAAAGACTCCTACAACACTCTGAAGTGAGCTCCTAATTTTGTAGAGGACTACAATTCACCATGGAAAGTGTGTCTGTTTCATTTCACTCTGGTATGAATAATAGAGAAGCCTTTAGATAAAATGATACTAAGTAAACGTAACAACAGAGTGATTTTTGTTTTATTGATACGAGTAACTCTGCCCCAGCGCTAGGCTGCAGTACTCAGGTCAACTGTTTTTCAGTGTGACTACTCACACCAGGTAAGAACATGTATGTGGCTTAGCACAAACTCTCATCTCATTCTGGAAAAAACAAGTCAAGTTTTAGGTTCACTGAAGCCAGAATATATAAAATACTAGGTCTATGAGATCAGTAGTCCTAGATGTCGAACTAAAGTTACAATCTTAAATGTCATAAAGCTTTGATTACACATTTGTCAAGTACTTTCTAAGATATAAGACATTTTTACATATGTCTGACATTTGAATATATCCTCCGTAGCTACTCTGTGATTTCAGAAAAATCATGCTAACCTACTTTGATGAATTATTGGTCCTGGCAATGGAAATATCAAATAAAATTATCATCAAATTTGCAAACCCACTGAATCTTTCCCCTGCTCCAAGGTGAGCACTGTCAAACACCTGTGCATGCTTTCACAGTGGCAATGGGCTTATCAATAAAGATTTTTGCTATAGTGGGAAAAGCCAACCCTATGATCTTTAAATAATCTGGTTTCAGAAATGAGTTTTTATATTAAACCTCTCCTAAAGATCTCCTTGACTTGAAATTCCAAGCTTAAAATAATGATGTCACATTATTCCTTTAAAATATATTATTTTAAAGTACATAATTTTATATTATTTTGCCTTAATATATTTTACTACTAAAGTAACATGTGATTATTATACAAAATCAAGAAAATACAGAAAAGAGAGCCCCACATTCTTCCTGTCCCCCTCTTACAAAGCCTGTCATTCTGTCTTCCACAAAGTTTATATTATCTGACTCTATTCCTTCACTCTTAGTACAGACTAGAGGTGCCCAGACTGTAAAACTGGCATGAAAGACCTCCAATCTCAGGATGAAAGAAGACTTCACTGCTCACCCCATCATTTCCTCACCCAGCCCCAAAGCTCCCAATGACATGATTGACAGATATTACCATCCTCTAGTATTGTACATCAGTCCCTTATGTATCAGCCTATTACATTTTTGCAAAGCTTTAGGAGTAAAAAGATTTTCACTCTCACGTTCAGCTGAGAATTTGCTTCTTTCTATTTTTCACTAGTTTTATTTTAGGGAGCAAAAAAAGAATGAATTTAATGTATGTACTACAGGGCAGCCCTGCAAGTCGATCATGCTATCATGTCCCTATATGTTCTTTGCTCCACACTGAAGAAGTCCATGTCCTTAAAGCTATTCAGGTCAGTCTTCTCTGAAGATGATCCAAGTCATCAAAGTCTCTCTTAAAATACAGTACCGCAAACAGAATGCCACCCTGTAGGTGTGCTAAGCTCTCTATTTGGTTGGGGAGCAATGTTAACAAAATTCCTGCACTGTTTTCAATCGAAAGCAGAGCCAACTCTAAGCAGACGAGGGTCTTCATACTTGAGGCCAAATCTTGTGGTTAGCAACATCACCAAGACCAGCATCACCAGCACTTAGTAAACACTAAGCCCTAGCAGACATATAACCTAATTTAACCCCCATGAGGAAGGTTCTATCAGTAGCCATATTTTATATGACAGGTGAGAAAATTTAGGTTGAGAAAGTTTAAGTGACTTACCAAGATTTTGCTAGTAAGTCTTTATGGGTAAGAGGGATTCGGTCTCCATGTAAAAGCAAATTGACAGGTTGTTAGTTTGCTAACACCCACTATAAACCTTGGAATTTCTCATATGAACTGATATGACCTCTTAGATAAAAGTCACTCAGCAGGTAGTAGGGGTGGGTATTATGATAACTTAATTAGCATCAGCAATTATCACAAGAGCAGAAAATTAAGAATCTCTATAGTTAGAAATAGTATTTCATTGATAGCATACTTTTGGAAATAAAGCCTGACACAAACTAAGAACTGGAAAACAGAAACAGAGCGATTACACCTCCATGATGCTACGGTCATTAGAGAAATTGATAGAACTACAAGGCTTTCAGTCAACAAAAGAAAGACAATCCCAAAAGGAAAACTAATGAAAGGTATTCCCATACATCAAGGTTATTCCATTGCTTAACTTACTAACAGTAGTCTAATCCCATCATAAGTTAACAGGATGCTGAGGAGAGAAGTATAGATGAGAATAACTAAAGCTTGTTTTTGTTTAGCTATTGGCTTCTAAACTTGTTTTTAACTGTGCTCCACATTAAAGTAAATATAATACATTGTGACACACACATAAACAAAAATTAAGTTTCACAAAAAAGATTCTAACTGTGCAATTCAAATTCAGTATATTTTCTATTCTATTCTAGTTCTTTTTTTTAAAAAAAATGTTGATATGATCTGTTAATTGATTTTATTAACTACCAATTAGTCATAACCTGCAATTTGAAAAACATTAAACACCTACCAGTACCCATGGTCAGGAATAAACCACAAGTCAAGAAATATCTGTGGAATTGCCATTTAGTTTCTCTTTTTGTAGTTATTAGTTCAAAGCTTAATATTATTTTTTTTTTCATTCCAACATAATAAGGGAAAGTAGAAGAGAGGAAAAGATGGCAACAGCAGCTACTGAAGAGGTGCTTTGTGAAGGGGAAGAGGAAAGAAGAGCATGTAACATGCATACTGAGGCTTAGAAGAGTTGAACAACTTGCCCAAAGAAGGGCTGGGATTAAAACCCAAATCTACATGACTCCAAAGTTCATAATTTTCACATAGGTTAGAGAACAGTCTACAGGAATATAGTTAATATTTCTAAAATGCATCTGTCTGATGATACTACACTAAACACCTCTCAAAGGACAGGAAAAAAATCTTAAAATAATTAAATCAGGAGACTATCAGATAAACTTTTTATAGATTTCTAAATAAGAACGTACACTGAATGGTAGATTCCCTGGCTGTCAGCTGGGAATGTTTTCTTGAGTTCCATTTAAGGAAAGGAGGAGTGTAGTCATTTCCTAGGACTGCCACAAGAAAGTACCATACAGCCTTCTCCCCTGTGTCTATACCCAAATCTCCCACTTTCTCTTATAAAGGAACTAGTCATTGGACTAAGTTGATTATGTCTGCAGAGACCTTATTTCAAAATGAGGTCATATTCACAGGTACTGGGGTTAGGACTTGAATATGTCTTTTCTAGGGACACAATTCAACCCACTACAAGCAGATAGAAATGGATAAATCTAGGATGTCAACTATATAGTTCTCAAAAATTGGAAAGTTACAAAGATACACAGCAGCTCAGTTCAACTTCAAATGGCCACAGGGAACGGATGGAACAGTGTTAAAACTCCCTCCATCTCAGTTCTTTGACAGCATTTACAACAGTGTAACAAAAATGCAAACCAAAATAAAGTAAAATTAACTTTCAAGGAGGATTCATTCTGTGTTCAGTTTATACTAATTATCATGCTGAAAGAGCCATTTAGATGCCTTATAAAAAATTTTTTTCTGTTTGAAGGAATTTTTTAAATCAGTGTTTATTTAACTGCTGATGATCCATTTCACCATTCCCTAATCATAGCAAAAAAAGATGTTAAGCCAGAATTACAGTTTTCCATCAGGCAAAACAAAACTTACACAAAACACTGGCATATTCCTTTATATACTTAGGAAGATCAATTTTTTTCTCTTTCACACTTTCGGACCACATTGCTCAAAGTAAGAAAAGGCAAATGTAATCAAGCTTGATAAGCCAGAAGCAGACAAATGACACGAAAAACAATAATTTGAGGAGTAAAGAGATTAAATTACCACCACAATGCTCCAAATAATAAAAGTACGGAGTCAAAAGCAGTTCAGTTTCTTAAGACCAAGAGGCATTTCAACAGCTTTACCAAAGACCAGAAGTCAGTGTTTATGCTTTGTAAGAACTGTAATATGAATGAATTAAGAAATTATACTTTTAAAAATCTCACTTCGAAATACAGTTGGAATACAGATGGGATTCTCTGACACTTCGTGCCCTACATTAACTCGTGGGGCCAGAGGACCAAAGCAAGAGGGAAATAGTGTGCCTCCCTGTTTAGTTGTGGTAGCTACTTTTTATTACATGGGCAATATAATTCATTGTTTCTTATGTAACTGCTAACCTATCTTAAATTTTAATAGCCATCCATAAACAAACAAATGATATCACTTGTTCCAATCGAGGTGTAACTTACAGATGGAAAACCCTGCAAAATGACTTGCAATAAATTAAAATAATCCTGAAGGAAAAGTGGAACATAGCTAGAAAAAGGTTAGAGATAAGAGATAACTTACTTGTAAAACCCTTTAAGGCAAAAGAGAACTGCCTACATCTATATTCTAGGAAGGAAAAATCTTGAAAATTAGGATGCATTCAAATGCCACAAATATATCAGAACATACCATACTGCTAAAAATGTTTCAGTTAACATGATTTTAAAAATTTATCTCCATTGAAACCTTTACTTAAAATTGTTTGGCTATTGTGGAAAAAAACAGCAAACAAATGAATATGATGTGCACTTGATGTCAAGTATTTCATGAACAGAAGGGATAAATCTGGAATTTTTATCTTTGCCCTATATACATTGTACATTGAAGAAAATTTTTTGGAACTGAGCTAATAAAAGGCTAAATTAAGACACAATTTTAGTGCTCTGGGAACCTCAGCAGCACTACTACCCAGAGGCAAAAAGCCTAAATGATTCTATGAACAGGTAATAAACCGTAACAATGGCCAGAGCCTAGGCTAGGTTGATATTTCTTTATTCATTGGTATTTACTATGAAATTAAAATGTTAGAAGCTGCAGGATATACAAGGATGAACCAGATATGTACTTGCCCTGCAAGAGTTTAGAGAATTATCTATGATGGGAAAACTACACAGGAGGAAAGAGAGTAAGAAATGCTACAGCAATTAAGTAGCTTCCAGATATATTTTGTGAAAATTCCAGGTAATAGTAATTAAACTGGCCCTGATATGCAAGATAACCATCTCCCCTATCTAAAAAGTTGTTTTTGTAACAGAAGACACATAAAATAGTGCCTGTTCTCTTTATAAAAATAGGAAAAAAAATCTTCATTTTCTAAAACAGAAAAAAGTACATTTTCCTCTGAATTAAAAAATCCTATTTTAAGCTAGGAAAAGAGAACGCCTATTAAGATGTATTTCACCTGCTACAAATGTGGTTCACCTCACAATTCCCCAGCAAAAGGAAAAACTAGGATATTCTTTCTCTGACAAGATTGCCTTATGCTGTTGGCATTGCTACTTCGAAAACTGAAACTCTAATTTTATTTCTACAGCTACCTTCTAGCTTTCTATTGTCTCATCTACTAAACCCCAGTTACCATTACAGTTCAATTTCCCAGTTACCATTATAGTTCAATTTCCTAGTTTGTTATTTTCTCCGAGAAAAATGAACAGGAGCAAAAAAAAAAAAAAAAAAAAGAGCAGAAAAGAAAGGAGGAGAGACAAGAACAGAACACATCAATCCTGAAAAAGTGAGACACAAGAAACTAAAAAGCAAGGTAAGAAAAAAGGAACAGACAACGGGCAGAGTTGGGGTGAGAGAGGCAGACAGAGAGTCAGGAGGCGTTGAGAGGTCAAAGCCCTCTGTCCACTTGAAGTGTTAGCTTATTTGCCCTCATTAAATACTGCCTTGTCTCTGTTATCACCTGCTCAATACTGCCCTTTAGAAAATTGGTTGGCAAAGGCAGATATGACACGAAGTGGCAATGACCTGGCTAATATGAACCTTTTGGAGAGGAACACATATTCCTGAGCCCAGGTGAGTCAATACTAGATGTCTTCTGCATGCACATTCAATCTACAGGGTTCTAAAATCTAAACAAAATTCAAAGTCATAGCTGTGTGCCTTTCAAAAATACTAGACTTCACTTAATATTATAGATTTGCTGTTGAATAAACAAAAGCTTGGAACACAAATGATGAGAAAGCTAAAAAATATAATTGGGCAGGGGTGAAATAAGTTAACAGGGCCAAGGCATTTTGGCCAGATTGCATTTTGCAATTTGGGAAATATCTCGACTCTCACAAATGTCATAGGGTGTGAGAACTGAAAATATTTCCATCTGCCTAAACTAAAGGAACTATTGCTCCTCATTCATGCTAATGATAATTCCATGCTGTTCTCCAAGTTATTAAGACTATTCGGTTGCTTGAGAAGAAAAATTGTCTATTCTTCCCCTGAAAGGGTAATTTTAAAGACACTTGGGTAAATAGCTGAGTGACAAAGCAAAGCAAAATTTAATATCACTGAGGGAGCTACTAGAAATTGTCTCTTCTTATCTACTCTACTTACAACAGAGGAAAATATCTATGACACATAGTATAGAACTTGGATGATAAAATGGTATAAGAATCATGAAACATTATGCCTTTTTCATTGAAAAATACATGGTTCATTGGTGGCAGAGTAGGACTAGCACACAGATCTTCTGACTGTTAATCCAACAGTCTCTACACTGTGCATCAGTATCCATAAATTCTGGCATATTTGGGACTGAGAGAAAGCAAAAGAGAGAACATTAACTCAACTATTGTTTCTGGTGGTACTACCATATTCCAAACCTATACCACTAATACTAAATGTTAAAGTCTTAGATACAATTTACTGACTAGAAATAATATTTTGAAGAATGAGAATTTAGTTCCCTTATATACTTCCACATTTTCCCTCTCAATCTTCGCTCAAAATATAATTTTACCAGAAACTTTTTGTTAAATCAACACTCATATACACATATTATAAATTCTTAGGGCTAAACCACATAGTATACTATGACTATGATTACACTGTTTCCTGTACAGTTTTGGATTCCCTACAGATAATCATTGCCTTTTTTTTTTTTTTCACTTGCTTAATTTTCAATGTACCTGGAACATTTCATTCTCAAATTCTGTACAGAACTATAAATCTGCTAACATCTCTTGCTTAATATAGTATCCTTCCCATTCTCTTTATCATTGTGGATTGATGTTTTCTTTTTATTTCTTATTGCTATTTTAGTGACATTTCAAGAAGAGAAGATAAATGCATGTGTTCAATCAACCATATTTAACAAGGAGCTAGAGATTGATTTTTAACGCCTGTATGCAATATTGAAACATTAACAGATGTTAACAATTGCCCAAAGTCATGAAAGACAGTACCATCACAGTAAGTAGGTGTGGAAGAATTTACCGATTACAAATTGGTTTTGATTATTGAGGAAAATAACAGGTCAAAAATATAAGTCAGAATTTTCATCTTCATTTTTTCAAGAGAAGGGTTTGGATTTTAGTTTAATGTAAATCTTTCTCATTATCTCCAAATTTTAGATTAACGTTTCTCAAACTTTACTGTGCTTATGACTCATCCTGGGAGCTTGTTACACTACAGATTATGTTTAAGTCTTCATTTCTAACAAGCCCCCAGATGATACCAATGATTTTGGTCTAAGAACTACACTCTGACTAGCAAGACTTTAGAAAGTATCATTTAACCATGTTACAAGAAGGGTAGAAACTGGAGGAGACCTACTCAAACATGGAAAATATTCTTAGCACATACCTTAAGTTTTCCAATTCATGTTTCTAAGCACAAGTTCCCTACCAGAGAAAGCACAATGTCACCCAAAGGAAGAGGAACAGGCATTCCAGGTCAACGCTCACAATCCATGGTCAACTTGACTCACACCTGACCAGTTTTTCTGCACCAAATCAGCTGTCAACAAAAAGATCACGTGGAGTACTGGGGAACTGCATAGCATGTATGTTTTAAGGCTTCTATTCTGACACCAACCCCAACTGGCATTTTGCAATACATTTCAAGTCTGATGGTAACCACTCAAAGTTAGTACAGACCCCACAAGTTAAGGACTTCAGGGCTCCACAAGACTGCTGTCACTTCAGAAGCCAGCCACAAGCGGCCTCCCAGGTCACCGGCATATCTGACTAAATAGCTAAATATGGGGGCTTCTAATGACCACCCTCAGGATTGATAACTCTCTAGAATGATTCACAGAACTCAGAAAAGTGCTATACTTACAATTATAGTTGTATTATAAAGAATACAAACCAGACCATCCAAATGAAAAGAAGCATGGGGCAAGGTCCCAAAGGGTCCCAAACCGTTTCTGTGTTCTTTCCCCGTTAAATCCGGGCATGTTACCCTTCCAGCACATCAATGTGTTCACCAACCAGGAAGTTCCACTGAGCTCAGTGTCCAGTTGCTATTGGGATTTTGGTCATGTGATTGAACTCAGTCTCCAGGGAAGTTGGGCTGATATCATGTGGCTCAAAGCCCTAACATTCTAATCACATTGGTCTTTTCAGCTGACCAGCCTCCTCCTGATGCTACCTAGGGGCCCATCATCAGTCACTTTATTAACGTAAACTTAGATGTTGTCCAAAGGGCTCATAAATAACAAAGACATTCTTATATATCCAAAGCCCAGGACAAAGACCAGTCAAATTACTATACAAGAGCTTCCATTCATTATATTTGGTAAATTTCACTGCATTCCCTTTTACCTTAATTAAGATATAAATACATTCTTATTAGAAATGAGTTAAGAGAGAAAGTGAGGTGATAAAGACAAACAATTTTAAAAACTGAATTCTAGTTTGGCTCCTCACTCACCTGACAAATCACTGTATCTCACTGAGTCTTAGTTTCCTCCCAATATCAGTAAGGGACTGAATTGAAAAACCTCCCTAGCACTTTCTAACTTTAATATTCTATAATCCCATGAGTTTACAAAATCTGCTTTATTCATTTGCCCAATTACGGAGTGATTTTGCTAGCTGCCAACAATATCGCCTCCTAGGCTGGTCAAAATGAGGGCTATTAGAAATATCTTTGTGGTAATTATAGTAAAATGATATTCCAACAGTCAAGTCAAATGATGGGGGGTGGAAAAAAGGTTATAGTATCAGCTTGCCCTGAGCTGCATAATTTTCTAAGCCCTAGTCTCTAAATTATCTTCTTCCCTAACTTTAAAAACTAAAAATTAACTCTAGCAATTAATTATACAGATTTAGGAATACATTTATTATCATTTTCTAGGACTTTACTGCAGACATTACGGATTTGGAGTTAAAGCCAAATTCCATACCTACCTGTGTCAAGGAAGGCAAAACAATATGAAACTATTTAATCCACCATAAATTAAGGAGAACATAAAATTAGACAGAGCCCTCTAAACTTAATTATCAGGTATCCTTCATCTGTCTTTCTCATTCCAACTCTATTGATTGTTATTTGAACAGCAAATATCTTATTATTTGAAATAAGAAACTCATGTATTATCTCTAGTATCAGAAGTATGACAAAGCTGTCTGCATAATTCCAATAAATGGAATAATTTTATACACATATTGAAGAAATCAGAAAAGGTACAACAATCAGGGTTCATTTTGCTATTTTTCTTTCCTGAACAGGACAAGCAGATCACTACAATGAATATCTACTGTGAATTTACAGGGATTCAGTTGGAAAATAATTCATGTTAAACAGAGGTTCTCAACATCATTAACAGAGACTGAGAAACTGGGCCAGCGTGCATGAGAGCATACATCATAGAGGTCATGTGTGTTAATGAGAAAAAGAACATTTATTAGCTTGCAATTTAAAATATAAAGCACTTCTCCCTCAATGGCTTAAAATGGAACAATATCCTGTACCTGAGGACAGGAGAAGGCTGTGCCCTCAATTAGATGAACAACTCTCCTGGTCCCCAAACTTTTATTGTTGTAACTGAAATTTATCATCCTGATTTTATTTTTAGACTGTGACATCTCTGTTGTCGTGGACAGAGAGCAGAACATAACCCATCCTACATTACTGCCTACACAGGAGAGTCGTGTACCTTTTTTTCTTTAAGTTTAAAAATGTACATATTTTCTAAGTTCTAATTACTCAGTAGCTGAAGCACCCTATTTCCTAACTGTTGTGTGAGCTCTGATCAATGTTTTATGTTTGAATGTTTGTTTTGAGATCAAAAAAGACAGAAAAATGTTTTCAAATATAATTTTAAAAAATCAGAGTGTCTTAAGAAAGAGGGCCATTAGAAACTGCTCTTTTATTATGCAAATGAGAAATAAGCAAAAGCACTGATTTTAAAAAGAGGTGACATATTACATAATTATGGTACTATATAATAACTTCATAAGTTACCAAGAAGTAACTTACTTTTCTGATACATCCCCCGCCTACTCCCCCAACCCCTTCCCAGGCTAAATAAGTGGAGTAGATAGCCATGACTCCAGACCACACAGCAGTGACTCTTAGGTCAAAAACTCCAGGAATAACTCCGTGGCACCATGGGTTACCCTTAAAATACTGAGAAGCTATTCCCTGTAAAAGGGCAACAATTGTTGGATTATATTTTTTAAAAGAAAAATACAAATGCTCTATCCTGTCTACATTTTAAAAATCTCACCTTGGATCATTTTACAAATAGTTACTTCTTAGAAATTTATTTCCTTTGCTGCCAAGTTTCTTGTTCCACTGATTTCAAATGAAAGCATTCTTTACAGACACTTCTTACTGAGGCTAAGAGAAGGAATAATGCCTTTAATGAAAATGGCTCTCACAATTGAAGGACACCAAAGTAAACTGAAACCACACCCAATAACTTTCACCAGGGCCATTAGGAGACTCAGGATATCTATCTTGCTATCCACTGTGGGAAAATACATTCTTGTTTTAAATGATAACAGTAGTAATCATGTCGTGCCTTAAGAGAAACCAACTCAGATACTGTATATTCAAAGCTACTCTTATGCACAAACTAATGATGTAATCAAATCTTTAAAACGGTTTTATTTTATTCATTCTTTACCCTGACTTGTTTTGTAAAACTTTTTAGAAATTATAATTTCTGTTTTAGTGTCATAACATATACTGCAACCTTGTCAAATGAGGAGATTTAATTGCTGGACTAACAAAACCTCCACACTGTAAGACAATTTTGCTTGCAAGGCAAACCCACCACGTTATGATGAAGTCCACAACATTTACTAGGCAAAAAGAGCCAAAACTATGAGCGCAAATAACACTTCTTTATGCATCTCCACTATTTGCCTTTAGTGACAATGTGCCAGTCTCCCTGAATAACAATTTATTCCTTTTCCTACAATACTTCTAAGTCAATACACAATGCCTCCACAATCAATTTAAATTTCAAGTTAGCAATATTTATTTAGTGCCTATTTGCCAGGCACAATAGTAAGTGTAGTCTGACCTCCATATCCACGGGTTCCACATCTGCAGATTCAACCAACCACAGATCATGTAGTATGTTTACGATCCATGGGTGAATCCCATGGATAAGGAGGCTGACTAAAGGACTTGGGCATCCATGAATTTTGGAATCCGGGGGTAGGGGAGGAACAGAAACCAATACCGCCTCCCTGATACCAAGGAATGACTGTACTGGGGATAGAAGCATTGAGCAAGACAGGTGACAATTCTGCCCTCGTGGATCTTAGAGTTGAAAAGCCATGTAAGCCAGAAGTTGGATATATTTGGAGAGTTTGCAAAGGAAGAAATCATGCCTTCCATAGAGAAGTAGATCATAATGCTGACTGGTAGAGTAGCTTAAATACAACTTGTCCACCCCCAGAATCATCCTTTCCCTTGTGCTCCCATAGTTTTCACTTCTTTTCCCCCTTTCTGACTATTCAAAATACTTACCACTGCTTATTTGAGGGTTGCTCAGGGAAATACATTAAACCCACAGAGCGTGGAAGTTCTGGAGGACTGGCTGTGTGTAAAGTAACAGCAGACAAGAAAGAAACTGAATGGGTTACTTGGAGAGGGGTGCTTCCCATAGGCAAACTAGCCCTCTCAAGCTAGCACTCTCAAGTGTTTATCCACTATTCATGGGCTAATACTGAATAACAACACTGAGCAAAATACAGCCCTAAAGGCACCTGTAGTCTTGCAAAGGAGAAAGAAATTAACCAAACAATCACTGCACATATAAACACAAACAGTGATAAATGCTATGAAGGCTAAATATGAGATCCTGTTTCAGAGGGGCCAGATCTGGACTGTGGGGTCATGAGGATTCCCCTGGCAAAGTACGGTTTAACTTGGAATATTAGAGCTGAGTGGGTACACTATTGCTAAATGAAGAGAAAGAAGAAGAACCTTCTGGTAGAGATGTGCACAGCATGTGTAAAGAGTTTGGAGAAAGCCAGGCAGGGTCAACAACTAAAAGAATGGATGAAGGCACAGCGTGGTTGGAGGCAAGGGGACTAAAGAAAGTGCTGAGAAACACAGCTAAGGAAATACACTCAGGCAAGTACTTCAAGCAAGGCCTGAAAAGCCAATTTACGGATTTAGGTCTTACTCAATAAGAAGCTGTTTTGCTAAAATATACACATGGTATGTCTGAAGGGAATACAAGTAGTGACTCTGAAGAGAGGAAGTGAGGGGCTCTGGCGGACAGAGGTCGGAAGGAGATTTACTTTTCACTGTACAGCCTGTTGTGCCTTTTGAAATTTATCTTTGCACTTTTATTACCTGTTTAAAGGAAAACAATGTGAAATATATTGAAATCACTGGCTCTGTTAGGAAGAATTGATGAGTGGGAGGGTGAAGGCTAAGAGAACAAACAGAAGGCTACTGGCAGTGGCGTGTGTAGGGCTGGGTGGCAGTGGAGATACTAAGATCAGAATGATGACAGCTTTACAAGAAGAGGTCAACAATTCTTTCTCACGGATCGCATAATGGAGGTCAGAGAGAGAATCTGTCAAAAATGAATCCTACGTCTCTGACCTGCACCTGTATGGATGGCAGTATCACATTCACTCTGAGGAAACACTAAAAGACAGTTTTGAACTGAAAGTCAGCTTGGCACATGCTTCCATTTGAGAGGCCTTTAAGGAATCCAAATAGAGAAGTCAAGTATGGATGCTGGGAGTGCAAAGGAGAAAGCTGGGCTAAAGCCACACCTCTGAACCATTAACATATAAATGATAACTAAGCCATGGGTATAAATGATATCACCTAGAGCCATCCCCTATTGCAATTTCTTTTAACATATTAGCATTAAGTTGAGAAGATCTATTTCTTTTTCCAAATAATTACATTTTAATAATATATACTGATCTTGGTAAAGTCTTATCAAAAGTAAAGCATAGAAAAAACAGATCTAGGATCCCTTGAGCAACGCAAAATGGAACATGAGTCAGCATGGGACTGACTTTTTGGACATCTGGATCTAATTATAAACAAGCCACGGATGGCAAATACCCACTGTAAGTATTAACATGAAAGGAATCGCCCAGGATGGATATATGAATCAGCTGGACCACCTAAACCAGGAATTGACAAATAAGAAGATATCATAGGAATGGTGTGTCTCCTAGAGGAGTCATGAGGTGAACTCACCCACTCAGTCTGACGGTGTCAAATGAGCATCAGGGCAGATGCTTAGTCTGGCAATCACAGACATTACAACAACACTAATGGACTATATGGGTTTGAGCCACTTCTTATTAAGGAGCATAATTCTGTGAAGCAAAGTCTGGGGTAGTGGGAGAAACAATGTTAAAAACTCACAGGCAATTAAAAATAAATTAATAAATGAAAACATAATTCCAAAGGATGGCTCTGGAAAGTGCTATTAGAGCAAATGCCAATGGGCAGCTGCTCTCTGGACATGCTGGCTGTACTGTCATTTGAAGTCAAGTCAGAGTAGTTACTGAATAGTATGAAAGCCAGGACAATTGAGTTGCTAGGAGAGATGAAAGGAATACCAACCAAAAATAATTTTTTCTAAAGAATAAAAAAAAATCAGACGAATAGAAAAAAAATGAAGAGAGGTTACAATGTGATATACCCACAAATGAGTTTAATAGCTAAAAATAGCTTTCAGGTAGCTAAAAATTTTAACCAAAACTTTTAACTAAAAACATAAAAGCCTATTAATTCAAAAGAGTGGATCTGGACCATCCTTGTTACTCTAACAAACCATTTTCTGAGAAAACTGGAAGCATAACATCAATGTGTACAGGAAAAATCAGAAGACGCATCAGTAACATTTATGAATGTCCCAACAAAAAAAGATCTATCCTATGGGTCACTGCAATGCATGCTTTCCTTAGGCACAGCTCCTATCTCCTCTCTTTTCTCTCCTATTATGAGGTTCAGAGACACCTCAGTCTTAATCCTGCCTTACTCTCAGGTACTGAAATCACATTAGAGGCCTTACCCCTCCCCCAGGCCCATTTTTTCCAGGAAACATTTATGGAACAACAAAGTAAGGACCTCTGAAAACCTGCTCTTCCATAAAAGCAACCAAAGCATGATTGTTAAACTCTTTCACAATTCTACAAATTAACCAAAGGTTTGAAATAATCTGAGAGGCACCTACTGAACAAAAATGGATGAATCTTGCTAAGAACTGTGAACTCAGTGGCATTTTAAATTGCCATTTTGGTAAACAATCTGGCAGTTCTTGAAAATGTTAAACACAGAGTTACCCTATGACCCAGCAATCCCACTCCTAGGTATATACCCAGAGAGTTGAAAACATAATGTCCACACAAAAACCTCGACACCAATGTTCATAGCAGCATTATTCATAATAGGCAAAAGGAGAAATAACCCAAATCTCCAGCAACTGATGAATGGTTAAATAAAATATGGTATATCTATACAATAGAATTTTATTTGACAATAAAAAGGAATGAAGTTCTGACACATGCTACAATCTCAGGAACCCTGAAAACATGCTGAGTGAAAGAAGCCAGTCATAATAGGTCAAATATTGTATGATTCCATCTATATGAAGTGACCAGAATAGGCAAATCCACAGAAACACAGTAAAAGTAGATTAGCGTTTGCTAGAGCTGCAGGAGAAGAGAATAGGAAACGAATGCTAAAGAGCATGGGCTTCTCCTTGGGATGATGAAAATGTTCTGAAATTGCAGAGTGGTGATAACTGACCAACTTTGTGAATATACGAAAACCCACTGAATTATACACTTTAAAACACTGACATTTATAGTCTAAGAATTGTATCTCAATAAAGTTATTTTTAAAAACATTTCAGTAGACGACAGTTTTCACCTGAGGCAAAAATACCATTTAAAGAAGACATTTTAACATGAAAATATGAAGACAGTTATGTATTTTGAGTTTAGCAGAAGTCACCTGACAGATTTATTGGCTTCCAACTTTTTCATTCTACAAATTCCATCTGGGAAGATAACCTCACAATAGCAAGCATTGTGGGGGTGGGGGGGGAGAGAGTGTAGAGTGGTATTATTACCAAATGCTTATATTAGTTTATTATCAAATGCTTACACTTAGTCATCAAACACATAGTTTTTTTAAGTGTTTCACATGGAATAACTCAATGAATTCTCAAAGTAACTCTAGCCGGTTGTTCCTGTTATTAACTCCACAGGGAAACAAAAACAGGGTTAACTAGGCCAAGGTCAAAAATGTAGTAAGTGATGGGGCTAAAATCTGAATCTAGGCTGACTGGCTCCAGAGCCTGTGCTTTTAACCACATGCCATGTTGCTTTTGTAATAAGAACTTTTGAGGAACATGTTAAAAGCAATACAATAAGCAATTATGTTGAAGACATCACAAATATGTAACACAGGAAGAATTAAAAAAAAAAAAAAAGAGAGAGAACCAAAAACAATTTCCTAATGTTTTCTAAATAGGTTCTCATAGCTTGGGATATAATTTCTGATTAGAACATCATGTGTAATTCAACTTAGACAGAAAGGAAGATGATGTGCTCTGAAACTCTGTTAAATGACTCGGAGAGTGGCTCTAATAATGAAAACACTGAAGATGAAGATACATGTAAAAAACTGAAACTTTCTTCATGACAGGTAACAGCAGAAGACAGAAATAAATTAAAAATAATAAATTATATATGTGATTTTAAATAACTATTGTAACAAAATTAATAAATTGTTAAATAGACGTTTGAGTCATCTGCAATCGTGTCTATGAAAAAACAGGAGATCACTTTATGTTCAAGGTTACTTTTCTTTGAGACTATATGGTATAAATAGCTAGTCACTTTTCTATTCAAACCATCCAAATAACTTCTGGCTATTCTCATCCTCCATGAAGTAATACACTGTTAGTTCACCAGTAAATTTGGATAATTGTCAGAAAGCAAACCTTAGCAGTACTTTATTTCACTTTTTATTTTTATTTTATTTTCAGTACTACTTTGCTTTATTAATTTTATCACACCTGTCCTTATCAAGTGGTAACTTTCAAGAAATCTTAAAATCTCATCCATGACATGGAAACGACACAATACAATAATCCCTTTTCAGGGTTAAATATTGCATTCAAGTTTGACAAAGGCACTGATATAAACCATCATAGATACATGCTCTCTATTTTGAATTTTTAAATAAGGCTTCTCATCATGTCTTCGAGTAATTCCGTAATTTCTCAGTCATCTCCAAGACACACAGTGTGTTCTCATCCCTAGGCAGTCAGTCCGCGGGCCCTTGTTCTGACAGGCTGACAAACCTCCCTCTGTAGCTATATGCTTTCACCACAGGCAAATGAACTTCCTGGCATTAAAGAGTACATTACCTGCTATTACCTTTAACATCATGTAACAAACCATGCATCTTGACAGTACCATCTTGGACCATACCTCTGACTGAGTCCTTAGGACTAAGTCTGACAGACTTTTGCTTTAATTGGCTCTGCCACTGGGCTGGCTTTGCTGTTGCAAACAGGAAACAGAGCCAACTAAGGAGAAGCAAGGTTTGGATATTTTCTGTGCTTTGTTTTACTGCCAAATACTCCAACTATTTTTCATAACTTTGCATTCGAAGTAAAAACAATACCTATATAAATATTTATGTATGTGTGTCTACAGACATACCTATGTATATATTCATTTTATGGTATAAAAGCAAGCCTTATTGCTAATCCCGTCTCAGAAAAATGATCTTATTTATTTCAATCACTCTACTAATCTTTCTGCAGTTCAATTTTCTGCTTGTGGATGACTTGAGGTTACCTGTTCTTTTGCTTGGCTTCCATAGGACCAACTGTGCCATTTCATTAGTCACACCCCATTCCTGATGCCTGAAGAGATTATAAACACTGATGGCTTTCATGCCTTAGGAAAAGCTGTTTCCCACCAGAGAGCTGCTCTGTCTGTCTATGTTAGGGTCAGGATGTTACAGAGAAAATAGTCCCAGGGAGTCTTGAGCAATCTGGCCAGCACTGCTCCTGTATAACAGGGAATGATTATAAGCACTTGAAAACAGAACTTGAATTTTATTGACGTGCACAATGCCTAGGCCACGTGTCAGAGGACCTCAGCATAGAAAAGATTCAGTCAGCATCTGTTAGACTTAAATAATAATTGCGAGAGGGAAGGCCTCAGTTCTACTGACACTTATCTGGGATAATCCAGGTGATTTTTCATTCATTTCTCCAGATCTTTAAAATGTCTAGAAAGATCTAACTACTAGCTTGTATGAAATATAGGGCACTGAGAATTAGGTTCAGTGACCACATAGGGATTTAATCAGCAAAATCCAACATATGAGAAACTTTTCACAGGACAACTAACTTGGTTTCTTCAACAAAATTAATTGTAATGAGAGAGAGAGAGAGAGAGAAAACGAGAGAGAGAAAACGAGAGAGAAAGAG